>NC_091933.1:35165292-35217792 GCF_041260155.1 Ptychodera flava
CCTCCAATATCCAACCTATTTTCCGTTTGCTGTTCAGGTGTGTAAATCTCCCCACCAGATATAGATACTATAGTTCACCCAGGAGTGTCAGAGTTCAAAGAGTTACTTTGCCTCTCTCCTTCTCGGTATATCTAATCTAATCAAATGTTCATCTGAAAGTGTAAAACTTTAAAAGGGATTATATATATATATATATATATATATATATATATATATATACAAAGTAATGATATCTGTATCTTGAGTTTCATGCATCCTGCAATCTTCAGAGAGAGAGAGAGAGAGAGAGAGAGAGAGAGAGAGAGAGAGAGAGAGAGAGAGAGGGGGGGAGGGAGGGAATATCAGAAGGGGGTTCACGAAATTTTATCATCTTCATCAATTTCGACATAGAAACGAGAAGAATCTGCCAGTCCATTCCTGGCTACTATATTAGAACACTCCCTTAAAAACTTGAGGTTCAAATAATGGACTAATTAGAAAACATTGTCTGTAAAACCCATCAGACAGTTGTGATGATGACTAAAAAACATTACGCTCATTTCTTCTGTGTACAACCCTTACTAATGGTTTATAATGGTTTATTCCAGGCAACCTTGATTCCAAAAATAACTGTAGCTTCGTCGTTGTTTAACATAAATTCCTGTACGGCGGTTGTACGTGGAGAAAAAGCACAATTATGTGATTAGCCAAAGAGTTTCACAAAGAAACAACATAAGTAAAGCATTGTATTGGGGAGATGGCTATACCCATCACAAGCCTAAAATATCTACAGTAAAACTACATTTGTTTCAACTTCGCCAACTTGGCATAGATTCTGAATATATGTAATTATTCTATGATCACAGAAATATTATATTTGTTTGTCAACGCTGTTCATATTCATAAATTATACATTTATTAATAATATAAGTAACTACATTTTTATTGTGACCAATTTATGATTATTCATCAAATGGTTTAAAGGGACATTATTTGTATCTTTTGACTTTTTTTTCATTTTTTCGATGACTGAAATCCCTGGTCAAATCAATAGGAGACCTAAATTGTGACTATGGACGGCTTCAAGGATATGTTAAACCACCTTCTTGCTGTTTACGGCAAAGTTCAATGTTGGTAAGGGCGTCCGCGCGATTTGAACCAACCGCCATTGTTGAACTCAAGCACATGACCAATATTACTACGCATACGTCAACCATCAGCTGGAACGTGAACGGCCTGTGACCTGCACACCAACTTCAGCACAATGGATATCGAGAGGCACACGCCATAAACAAATGCACGTCTCACAATCTACTGTCAAATAGTGAAACTAAGCAGGGCATTTGCTTGTAAGTTTGATTTTAGTATCGATGACATGGACTGTGAAACAAATAAAACCATAGACGCAATTGGGTCAATGGTAAAACTAAAACGATGTCAGATTGCTGTGGTGATAGTGAAACAGGTACAGAGTAATGCATTTTCTGTGCATTTGATCGTTGGCAAATCTTCGTCAACTTTCACGATTTTTAGGGCATTTTCTTGCCATTACGTTGGTTCGTTTTACAAACATGACATGATCACTTGTTGAACTTGGAAACATAGCACTCGGACTTAACAGACTCAGTGCACGGTGTAGCATCGGTGACATCGTGACACCGCGCCGGGCGAGTGCTGTCATTGATGTACTGCTCGCGAGTGGAGTCACCTCTCGACACACAAGACCTGTTTGAATGTTGTTATTCTCTGTGCATTGTGTAATTATTTGTATCAGTTGAATCGCATTTCGAACCAAAATTGAGTACATCGCAATGACAGTTGCCGAGACCCTATACGTCGCTTACGGCCTCCGTGTCTCCGACCGACTCCAAAAAGTGGGCTTTGCGTAAGTATTGAAGCGCAGCTGAGCACATCGTGTACCTAAGGGATGGACCATTAGACCTTGGGAGGGGGATGGTCACAATGAAATTGTGAAAATTTTTTTTTTACTATTGTAAATTTCTGAAATTTTTTTTCCAATTGAGATTAGCTGTGCAAATATTTTTTTTCAGAGTAAATTTTCAGATTTATAATTTTTTTTTTCGTTCGTCGCTGTCTGAAGATAAAGAGGGCAAACATGTGGTGCCAAGCACCACAAGCGGCCACACAAGCGGTCACTGGGAAGAGGTCAGGAGAGGGGTGTCCCCCTGCTGCTGTTGGGGCTTTTGAAAAATAGAGATTAAAATGGTGTTATTTGGTGGCACTTGGGAGTATTTTTGCGGGGGGTGGTCAGGAGGGGGTGTCCCCCCCGCCGTTGGAGCTTTTGAAAAATAAAGATAAAAATGGTGTTATTTGGTGGCACTTGGGGAGTATTTTTGCGGGGGGTGGTCAGGAGGGGGGTGTCCCCCTGCTGCAGTTGAAGCTTTTGAAAATAGAGATAAAAATGGTGTTATTTGGTGGCACTTTGGGAGCATATTTTTCGGATTACACATCTTCCTCTGAAACATGATCTTCTTGCTCCTCAGTAGTTTCCTATAGTTTTGAAAATTGACTATTTTGGTTTCCTGGCTTCCCTTTCTACTGCGTGGTGAAATGCCTACATTCCCCCCACCAAACATCATGCATATCTCATGATTTACAATTGATTTTGACAAGCTGAGAAGCTAAAATAAGCTAAATAATATAGTGAAATTTGCATATTTGTGTTTTTAGAGCAATTGTTGCCCTTTTTTGATCAAAACATCTATTTCTCTGTAGCAGCATGTCCAAATTGATTTGATGTGTATAGATGTGTTGAAATTTCAATATTTGTCTTTTTGGGCAATTTATGCCATTCATGGTCAAAAAATCTGTATTCTCTCAAAGGGCTTGTCCAATTTCTTTGAAATTTGCTACACAAAAACGATTAACCATGCAGATTTATTCAGTATTTGCTATCGAGAAACTTTCAAAGTTCAACCCTTTTATGTGTTTTTGTGTTGGGATTTGTTGGATAGATGGCATTCTACGCAGTGTATTGTTGAATGTTAAAACTATGTTGCTTTTGTTATTTGAGGCTGTTTTTTGAGAAAAAAGAATTGAAAATGCCTTTTTAAAAGCAAAATAATACATAATGACTTGATATGTTGTTTTATCATTATTGACTTGTTTCTACTTTACCCATTCTTGCATTCATCATTGTAATAAAATGCTGTGAAAAAAATGAAACTGATGTGGCCTGCATCTGTTTACCTTGATCTTAAAAGGCAAATACAACTTTCTGTCTTGACAACCATACCATAGTTTCAATGTTTTACCTAGTGTACCTGCTTGGTTTGTACGCAGGAAACAAGTAGAAAACAGGCTCTATAATTTCATAATTTTCAAGTGATCAGAATACAAAAGTCCTGAAAAGATAAGATAATCACAACTTCCAGTATAAGGGATACAGTCACTCTAAATGTATAAATTAAAATTAAAATGTGCCGGGAGGGTGTATTAAAAATACAGACAGCTGCTTACTGTCGGTAAAATCTAAAAAAAATTCAAAATTTTAAAGTTTTGCAGATTTTTTTTTACGCCTTTGTCTTCTTATTTATTTTTTTTTTATTTTGCAAACTAGTTTGAAGATTTTTTTTCCCTAACTTTCTGCTCTGAAATTTTTTTTTTCTGTTTTTGACCACCCCCCTCCCAAGATCTAATGGTCCGTCCCTAAGCCCTGCGTACAGGTCCGTGTGTTCCCGGCGTTATACGGCCTCCATGCCGTATAACGCCGGGGACACACAGACCTGTACGCAGGGCTAATTGTGTACCCAGCCGAGTGGGTGTGCTCAAAAACGAAACTCAATGCAAGCTTGGGATTAAAAATGGGTTGTTTTTGTGGAGAAAGTGCACGCCGAAACCGAGGTGCTGCCAGCGATTTTGACCAGCCCTGCCACGCAGACGTGACATGTGACATGATGTACGTGTCAGTCGTCAAATTGCTTCAATTTCGCGATCACCTCGACAATAACATGACTGTCTACTGAAGTTTATCCCTTCATTTTACTCTGTTTTCACATTTCTGTGCCCACAGGCTTTGGGCAAGTCTACATATGCATATGGAGGAACAAACGGGACGAAAAAAATCCGCCACGATAGACCTTGTCGTCGACTTCTTGCAGCTTGTAGGCATTTGAAATGCCCATTATAAAATGTGCTCTCTAGCAGCAAAGAATAGTGTATCTAAGAGCAGGATTGGCCGTCAAGATCTCCATGAAAAAACTGACCGTCAAAATGTAACTGAGCAAACGGCATCAGAAATAGGGAATCCCGAAACTGCAATACTGCGCTTTCGACTTTCACTTCGCGTGGTTTATTTTTTTTACACGCGGATGCTTACAGCGGCCCAGATAGCAGTTAGCAGTGTGGTCTGATCGCAGGTACTAGGTCACCTTGCCAACTCTGAGGTTAAAAGTAGCCCACCATTAACCCCTGACCCAAGGTTTTTCTATACAGTGTACGCAAACGGGATGGAAGTTGTCTATGGTCGACCGTTTTTTAGACATCTTTCAGTAAGTCGAACAACATTATCAACTGCTCGTTTGCAACAATATAAGGTCAAAAGATACAAATAATGTCCCTTTAACACCCAGGCACTGAAGAATAATTTAACGTTTTAACTTACTTTCCGACTTTAGAACATGTTTTGTGGTCTGCTACTACAACTGCATGTGTGAAGACGAATCCCTCGGCGGTCAGCGATGGATTGACGCAAGGACTGTGGTGTGAGTCCACGTTTACAAAGTCACGGGCAAACTTTAATGTCGCACAAATTGCTATCATTACGACGAACGTTGCAAAGAGTGTCGAACAAGGGACACAAGACATCATCTGCAGACATAATTAGATATTTGTAACCAACAAAATCTACACACTTTCCTATATAAAACGAATCTGACAGTGAGGTGTTTATCATTGTATTGTCAGCTAATACGATTAATCTACGATACAACTTGTAATTTTAAAAACAGAGACATCAGACACAATATATATATATATATATATATATATATATATATATATATATATATATATATATATATATATATATATATACATCAGTCTTTCTCAACTGGCTCCAATTGGTTCACTTTTAATTGTTCTAAGGGACGGGACAGAAATTACAAGGGGATAGGTGTTTTTCAAAATGACGCTGCGTGAAAAATAGTGACCCTTCAAAAGAGTAATTTGCTACTTCCACTGTGCAAGTCTTTCACATATCTGCTAGTACGTCATCTGCCTTGATCGACACTATGCCGTTCCTTGGGACCGTGCTATTTTCAGGAGTAAGGGCAATTGCAAATTGGTCAATGTACTCGTGGTCGATGTACGCATGGCACGCAAGGTATTACTTGGGCAAAAAAACGAGTAGCCTTCATCTTATGCCTAATCAAATTTAATCCTGCGAATGAGCTAATATACACCATGACTTTAATTTTTATGTCCTGGGTGGCCGGGCAAATTCTTCCTGTGAACCAGTAAAAATAAGTGAACTCCCTACCTATTGTACCAAAAAATTGATGACCCCCTTCTAAGATGACAAAAATTTCATGACCCCCACCCTAAAATAATGATTGAGTAAAGCTGCACACACAAATACCTCTGGATGCGATAGAATCCAAAAAAAAAATTCTAACATTTTTTCTTATTACCCTAATAAATGTGTTAACATTCAAATCTCCCTTTCTGAATCGCTTTAATTTTGAAACCCCTCCTCAAAGGGATTGGACAAAAATTACAGGTGGTTAACATTTTTTGCGCAAGCATTTTTGAAGGGTCATGAAATTTCATGAATGTCTTTCGGGAAGTTCCACCATTTTTTGCGCAACTATTAGAAGGCAAAATGTGGCTGATGTCCAACAATGTCAAATCATAATACATTTTAGTGTATTGGAGAAACTATTATATTATAAATAAGACTATTGTATTATAAATAAAAGAGCAATTTTATTTGTAAACTTATACATGTTTGATGAATCATATAAATTTACTTTGCTTCCAGTGGCAGGTATAAAGTGCTTGTGTGTACAAAAATTTGATATTTGGATTTAATTGATAATGTTGATACACTATACATGGTAGTCTATGAAATTAAATATATAATATTGTTTCAATACAAAACTAGCAATATCTATGCATTTATAGACGTTTGATAATTGACATAAATGCATTTTATGGAATAGAGCGGTTACACCTCGTATATGTACAAAATTCGATTTTTTGAATTTCACAGAAATCGTTCATCCGATATATGGGAGTCCATGATAAAACTGTGAATAATATTTTTTTCCAATGAAAAACTTGCTCTACTTGTGCATATATAGATGTTGGATAATTAACAGAACTGTACTTGATTAGAATATGATGGTTATAAGTGCATATTATGTGTACAAGAAATTTGATTTTGGAATTTAACCAAAAATGTACACCCACTATACATGGTCGTCTAGGAGGAAACTATGAATATTTTTTCCAATACAAATCTAGGTAATTCTGTAAATTCATGTACGCTTGATTATTGATATTAATTTACTTGATTAGACTAGGGTGGTTACAAATAGATATTTGTGCAAGAAATTTGATTTTGGAATTTCACCAAAATGTTGATTCACTATACATTGGAGTCTATGAGAAAACTATGAATAATTCATTTACAATGTTAAACTAACTAAGTCTGTGCTTTTATAGGTGTTTGGCAATCGATACAAATGTACTCGCTTCAAATAGAGTATTCGAAAGTTCAGATGTGGACAACAATTATGATATTGGAATTTCACCTAAAGGTATTATTTCACTTTTCATTGTAGTCTACAGATAACTGTTCAATATTTTGTCTGACAAAATTTGCTATATCTCTAATATGTAAGTAATAGGAATTGTTCATTACCCTCAGTAAGCTCGATTTATAAGAAGACACGCCTCATAGTTGCCTAGTCAAGATGTTCATGTGACAGATAATTATACTCTTATCCAGATTTACAGTTAAATGACGTCAGAGAATGAAATCATGGAGCGAATCATTTTTATTTCCCAGAATACTTTTGACCACAAAAACTGCTTTTTAAGAGGACGGATACTCTTGAAAATTAAGTGACCCCATCTCTGCTGTTTGAAAATACATGACCACCCCCCCCCCCTGCAATTTTCAAATTTAAGGTGACCCCACCTCCTCTGGATTTTGCCGGTCCACCCCGGCCGTAATAAATGAACGCTCCCTAAGTTTGATATGGTCGACATTTGAAAATAGCTTCAAGTAAAATCAATCTTAAAGTAACTGCAAATGGCGTTCAAACGAAAGGAGATGCCGCCACTAACAAGGCTATATAGTAACATAAGATTATATAAATCCTTAACACTTTGCTATTTTTCGTCTTTTTTGTGTTCTTACATCTTGCCACAATGTCATGAAATCACCTAGCAACAAAATTAGCCCTTAACACCCCTCGGCAAGATCAAAACCAAAGCGAATGCGATATTCTGTCAATAAATAAATCTTTAAGGCTAAAAAGTACATGTACCGAAATATTCATCAAGTTAAAACGAGTTGTGTACGGCGAAAAAAATGACATGTTGCAAGTTTGTAAAAGCGTATCGTTTATATGCACTTAATAGAAAAGAAAATGATATTTTAGCAATAAGCGTAAAAGTCGATATGTCTATTCGCCATTAATATATATATATAATATATATATATATATATATATATATGTATATATATATATATATATATATATTTATTTGGCCGCGAAATGTCACTGATTATTTCCTTCCATAATCCCAATGAATTTTTATTTCAATCTATAAACAATTGCACTCCATCTTTATCTGTACAGACACACCCATACATTTAGTGACACTTCCCACATATTTTAGGATAAATGCTATTTTCATGAAACGTAACAAGGATGAATACAATCATATGGACAAAATGACTTTTTCTACACTAGTTATACACGTTTAAGAATTTGTTCAGGAGAAAAATTAACAGTTTGTTTTCACACTGTAACGATTTGTATTTTGAAACATTTTTCACCGTGCAGAAATATTTGGCACAATGCATCTGCAAAAGCCATGAGACCATATTGGATTCCAGAATATAGAATTACTTTGAGAACTTAAACAAATGGGCAGTCGACTCTCTACGGCGCGCCAAATGTTTCAAAAATATTTATCGATTCAGTGCAAAAATAAACTGTCTTTCTCAATTGAAATAAAAATTCGGTCTCATTAGGAAGGAAATAAGTAAGAAAAGTATAATTAAAAAACAAAAGACAGAAATGTCATTTAATACTTCATTTTAACTTGAGAAAAAATCTTTTAAGCGTAATTAGGAAATAAACAATTTTCAACGATTTGAAAAAGTCATACATCCATACTTATCGACATACATACACGTATAATAGTATAATGATTTTACAAAAAAAAGAAAAATATGTTATACAGTGGTACGTCCACAAAATTCACAAGAAAATCACTAAAAAACCACTACTACCACTCGGAAAAAATAGTACAAAAAATAAAAATATGACCACATACAGAAAATCATTATAAAAGAATCAGACAAAAAAGCCATGCATACATAAAATTATTTATGTACTTAAGAAAATTAAAAAGCACTACGTCTCATAATAAACGTATTATAGATAATCAAAAATATAATATGAACCACCAGCCGTTTTGACAGTAAAGAGAAAAAATCGGAGAAAAAATTCGGCAGTGATGGCTCTAGACAAAAGTGGATCTCATCTACAAAAAAAATAAAATAAAATAAAATAAAAACGAAAAAAAAAAAAATGCCATGAACAGAGATACAAAAAAAACGCGTGGGCCTGTGGAAAGAAAAAAACAAATGAGGACTCGCCACAGCAAAAAAAAAGAAAAAAAAAAAAAAAAAAGAAAAAAACGAGCACTCGCCACAGAAAAAAAAAACACAGCCCGAAATTACAATTATTTCATTTAAAAAACTCATGATTCACGTTTCCTTCGATCGATGAATCCCCACAGCGGGGAATCCGATCACCACATACTCCAATGTTTGACGAAATATTAATTGAGCATTTCAGTGATAACGTGACATCTTGAAACCTAGCTCTGTTTGGCTGGGCCCTGCTCTACTTGAAACCATACTTGATGAAATGAAGTGGGCAATATCACCTAAAGAACGTCCAAGTTAACAGTGAATAGTTCCAGAGAGTCAAGTTAACTGAGCAGTCCACAGGTCAGATCACGAGCGAGACGTACAACCCATGATCCTTCATAGCAACACTGCAAACATATCGACATGATCGATGCCTTAGGCGCGGTATGGCAGGGAGCCCACTGCAGGCCTTCCACCGAGCCGCACTGTCATCGCCGTTTGGCCTACATGATTTCTACACAGTTTTATACGTGTGTTCGATACATCGGGTTCAAATACCATGATAATAAATTTAAACCACCTCGTTGTTTGGTAATTCCTCGTCTATCCTCAAAGATCACCCAAATCATGATAAAATGAATAGTTTTGAAGAAATCTGCCACGTGTTGAGAGAATGTCCATCGTTTTCCGTGTTCGACAAGACGAGCGACGCAACTGTACAAACATGAAGCGTTACGACTACGAGTAGGACTATGGCGAGAGTGTCCGGCCTTTGCAACACCAGATACTCTCACTATACTCGCAGGGCTAGACCGGCACATACACGACATGTCGATCCCCATTGCAGAAATCTTTATATCCACACAGTCCAATATATGGAGCTACGATATTTGTGCAGTAGCCTATACATACAGCTATACAGCCTATACATGTAGCTCTGGGTGGCAGGTCTGTGAGTTACCGGCGTTATACGGCCTGGCCGTGTAACGCCGGTACCTCACAGCCGTTCGCTTTCTACATGTACTAGTGAAAACGTTGCCTCGAATTTAAACGGGGTGTTTCAGCCCGAGTATTTTTGCCTTTGCCACACACCGTTTAGAGGCTAAACCCACGGGATACGTGTGTGGTTCGATACATAGCGGCCACTGCTAGCCCTGCATGGCAGGGCTGTGTGTTACCGGCATTATACGGGAGGCCGTGTCACGCCGGTAGCACATAGCCGTGTCACGCCGGTAACAATAGCCCTGCCATGCAGAACTTGGCCGCTGTGCGCTGCGTGGTATGCAATTTCTATGCATACCAACACGGCGGCCGCTGTGTATCGAACCACACGTAACCGTGGGCTAGCGGATAGCCATCGTTTTGTTTAGGTTTGGGCACAGACTGTCTATGGTTTGGGAGAGGCGTCCCTACACTTTACAGCGAGGGGATCGCTGGTTGCCGGCGTGTAGGCCTACTGTACTAGCAACGGGACCGCCGGCCGCTGGCTTACCACCTCGAGTGTACATTGGAGCGAGGGAACGCTGGCAGCCGACGAACCACCACGAGTGTTTTGTCCACTTTTAACCAAACTGGTAACTGTTTAATATAGAATGGGACGTGTCGGTAACTTGGACGTCCATGAGATGATATTGAAGACTAGAAGCTGAGAGTTATTGCTGAAATACCCCAAATATCTTGTACAACATCCGAGTGTGATGATCCAAAACCCTCTGTAACAATCAATTATTCAATTTTCATGTTGGGCTTTTTCTGCGGGGTGTCCCACTCTGTTTTCTTTTCTCGAACGGGCCTCTTTTTTTTCTACTGAGTTTTTTTTTTTCTTTTTTGGTAACCTCATTTTTTGGACACCGTGGTGCGAAGCACCAAAGGTGTCCTATGTCGCCACAATGTCTGTGTGTGTGTCCGTCTGTCCGTCCGTCTGTCCGTCTGTCCGTCCGTCCGTAGACAGATTTTGTTCCACTCATAACTTAAGAACCCTTAGGTCCAATGTCATGCAATTTGGTATTTGGTATTATCATGATGAGACTTAGATCTGATTAGATTTTGGTGGGTGTGGTTTATTAATTAATTGCTCATTTGCATATTTTATGACTTTTTTCGTTCACGCAGATATCTCAGAGACGCCTGGAGCGATTTTGTTCAAACTTGGTACAAGGATAGTACTCTACCTCATACAGATGCACGTTGATTTGTTTCACAATGTGATCAAATTTGGCCGTGTTAGAGGACTTTTTAGTTTTCGCCTCCATAGACTCCCCTGTATAAGGCAATCCATAGACTCCCATGTATAAGGCAATCCATAGACTCCCATGTATAAGGCAATCCATAGACTCCCATGTATAAGGCAGTCCATAGACTCCCATGTATAAGGAAGTCCATAGACTCCCATGTATAAGGCAATCCATAGACTCCCATGTATAAGGCAATCCATAGACTCCCATGTTTAAGGCAATCCATAGACTCCCATGTATAAGGCAGTCCATAGACTCCCATGTATAAGGAAGTCCATAGACTCCCATGTATAAGGCAGTCCATATACTCCCATGTATAAGGCAGTCCATAGACTCCCATGTATAAGGCAGTCCATAGACTCCCATGTATAAGGCCAAGAAAAATAAAAATTTAGTTTCTCATCGTATTCATATTGCAAAAAGGATGCAGTGACACAGTTTTTAGTCCCCACAGATAAAGTCCAGGGGGCTCATAGATTGGGTCATGTCAGTCCTTCAGTCCATCCATGTGAGTCCATCCGTTCACACAGATATCTCAGACGCTTTGACAAAATGTCACGTGACCTTTGACCTCAAATATACATATTTGTTCATAACTCGGTAACCACAAGTGCTAAACCTTTCATATATGGTATGATGGGACACCCTATGATGCCACATATTGTACCTCATTATTATGTGCATATCTAATTTTGAGCAAGCCAATCGAGCTAGAGGTCTGATTTTTGGTATATAGGGATAACTTAGCAATACAATTTTTTGACAAAATGTCATGTGACCTTGGTGACCTTTGACCTCAAATATACATATTTGTCCATAACTCAGTAATCACTAATGCTACACCCTTCATATTTGGTATGATGGGACACCTTATGACGCCACATATTGTTCCTCATTAATTATGTGCATATCTAATTTTGAGCGAGCCAATAGAGCCAGAGGTCTGATTTTTGGTATGTACGGATAACTTAGCAATGCTATTTTTTTGACAAAATGTCACGTGACCTCAATTACCTTTGACCTCAAATATACATATTTGTGCATAACTCAGTAACCACAAGTGCTACACCCTTCATATTTGGTATGATGGGACACCTTATGACGCCACATATTGTACCTCATTAATTATGCACATATCTAATTTTGAGCGAGCCAATAGAGCTAGAGGTCTGGTTTTTGGTATATAGGGATAACTTAGCAATACAATTATTTTGACAAAATGTCACGTGACCTCGGTGATGACCTTTGACCTCAAATATACATATTTGTCCAAAACTCAGTAACCACAAGTGCTACACCCTTCATATTTGGTATGATGGGACACCTTATGACGCCACATATTGTACCTCATTAATTATGCACATATCTAATTTTGAGCGAGCTAATAGAGCTAGAGGTCTGATTTTTGGTATATAGGGATAACTTAGCAATACAATTTTTTGACAAAATGTCATGTGACCTCGGTGACCTTTGACCTCAAATATACATATTTGTCCATAACTCAGTAACCACAAGTGCTACACCCTTCATATTTGGTATGATGGGACACCTTATGACGCCACATATTGTTCCTCATTAATTATGCACATATCTAATTTTGAGCGAGCTAATAGAGCAAGAGGTCTGATTTTTGGTATGTAGGGATAACTTAGCAATACAATTTTTTTCAAAAAATGTCACGTGACCTCAATGACCTTTGACCTCAAATATACATATTTGTCCATAACTCAGGAACCACAAGTGCTACACCCTTCATATTTGGTATGATGGGACACCTTATGACGCCACATATTGTACCTCATTAATTATGTGCATATCTAATTTTGAGCAAGCCAATAGAGGTAAATGTATGATTTTTAGTATATAGGGACAGACTATAGGATAGAATTTTTTTAACAAAATGTCATGTGACCTCGATAACCTTTTATGTAAAATACACGATTATGTCAATAATAAATAATAACCACAAGTGCTATGTCCTTTATATTTAGTAGGATGGGAGACCTTATGACAACACATGCTTTACCTCGTTAATTATGCCCATATATAATTGTGGGCAAGCCAATAGAGCTAGAGGTCTGAATTTTGGCATATATGGATTAATTAGCAATACAATGGGGTTTTTTTCCCAAAATGTCACGTGACCTTGATGACCTTTGACCTTAAATATGCATATATATGCATAACTCAGTAACCACAAGTTCTTTATGCTTCAATTTTGATAGGATAGTAGACCTTAAGATGTCACATCTTGTACCTCATTTATTATGCACATATGTATTTCTTGGCTGGCCAATACAGCTAGAGGTCTGATCTTTTTTCCCGATTTAGAACCATAACTTAGACATGCCTCTTGTTTCAAAATGGGAACAATGACATCGACCTATGTGTCCATAGATCTGAACATATACACTCCAGTGATACTTCTTAATGACCTCATTTCCCTGCCCCATCAAGACTAATACTCCTATTACAAGTGGGGACTATGTCAATGTCAATGACTTGTTACTTCTATACAGAATATTATCTCACATAGTGAGTGTCTGAATGTTATTCTGAATTGTATTCCTAAGCACATTCTGAAAGTAACTCTTCTGAAAATTTCACATTCTTTGCCACTGCACCATCTCCCTAATACATACTGATGACCCACGGTGTCCACTCAAGTCTCACTTTGATTTTTTGTAACCTCGCTTTGCTTTTTTTTTCCAAGCTGACCTCGTTTTGGTTTCTTTACAGCCTCAACGCCGGCGCGATCTAGGTCGACTTTTCAATTGTGATTCTCTTTCTTTTTTTAGTCAGACCTGATGGTGATTCATTTTGTGTTTTGGTAGTAGTGCAAGTACTATTTGTGGTTTTGTTTTTAATCATTTCAATATTTTTTGTGTGTGTGCTTGATTTTTTTTCTTTTTTCCCTTTTAATCAGCATTCATTGCACCTTTATATCAAATACACGTGTATGTGTACGTCAATAAGTATGGGAGTGTGGTATTTCCAAATTTTTGAAAAGTTTATCTTCTCATTACGGTTTAAAGAATATTTTACAATTAAGCATTACATAACATTCTGCCCTTTTTTGCAATAATACTTTTCTCGTTTATTTTCTTCCGTAATTCCATCGAATTTTTATTTCAATCGAGAAAGACGGTTGCACGTCATCTTTATCTGTACAGACACATTCAAATATTCAATGACACGTATTTTCAAATGAATGCTATTTTTATGAAAAGGTACATTAATAAATGCAATGATATGGACGAAAGAACTTTTTATTTATTATTCATACACGTTTAAGACTTTTTTTAGAAAGAAAATTTGACAGTTTATTTTTACTCTATGAAGATAAATATTTTTGAAACATTTGGCGCGCCGTAACTCTCACATTAAAACAGGAATAGTATATATTCTCATCGGAAACTTGACAACAACTATTGTAAATTCACTTTGATAAATACCATGCTCTGCTGTCTGGTCAAAAGATAAAAATTCCAATCCTCCTATATTTTTAACTGTTTTTTTTTGTGAGATTGAATGTTAGAAAAAGAATGCAGTTCATTCAGTTACAAGGTTGCAATAGGATCATCTTATTTACTGTTCAGAGAGACTGTCAGTGCAGTACTGTGACCGCGCATTTACTAGAAGGATGACTTTGAGAGTCTGTGCTACAACGGCGTGAATTTGGAATGAAAACAGATCATCCGATCAGGATTCCAGTGCAGTTGGGTACCTTTGCAAGTGGACAACAATCACAGAAATATCAAATTTTATCAACAATATTCATAATCATAAATTTATTGATAACAGTGTCTCCACTACTACAACCCATTTTTACACTCCTACTATCACCGAGCGACTCTATCGCATAGACAGCACTATGTATTAAAGAGGAAATCCCCAGCAGAGTTGTCTCCCTACAATTGTTCTACTAATAAAGAACGGACTTCAACACTGAAAGTCTGCCTAGTGAATATTCGGAAACATATCATTGCAGGTGTAAAACAGTTACAGGTTTAACAGTGGTGGTGCCGTTTCGCGCCGGCTTTAAACTAGAAACATGAAGACTCCTTTCACTTGCATTTCCAGCATAGCTCATGTGTATTCTAATTCGCATCGCCAGGCACATATATCTCAAATTGATATTCTAAAAACCATAGACTCACCTTACTTCGTCACCGACTGGTTCAAATGTTTTCGTTTGGTTGCTATGTGTGGCTGGGCACATTCAACGGTGTTCATTGATTGCTTTTTTAAATCGGTATGAAAGCTGTTCCCTTGTCTTATTTTATACACGTGTAAGAATTTATTTACAAGAAAAATTGAGAGTTTGTTTTTCACCTTAACGATTAATAGCTCTGGAACATTTGGCGTGCCCTTTTATGTCACCTTGAATAAATATTCAATTTGGTACAATGCATCTGTAAAAGCCTTTACACCATATTGGATTCCAGAATGTAGAATTACTTTAAGAACTTAAACAAAAATGGCAATCGACAGTCACGTTGCAACACGAATAGTATATATTCCAACTGGAAACTTGACATCAATTAATTGAATTTTAAATTCGTACACTTTGAAAAATTCAAAGCTTTGCCGTCTGCTCAAAATCAAAAATCCTCCTCTGTTAATTTTTAACTGAGTTTTTCTGAGATAGAATGTCAGAAAATGAATATCATTCAATTACAAGATTGAAATAGGATCCTTTTATTTACTGCTCAGAGAGACTGCAAAGGCCGCTGTGACCGCGCATCAAGTTACTGTCCAATGTTACAGCTTAACTGGATCGATGAATTCCGATGGTCTTTGTTATAAGTGCGTGAATTTGGCATAAATACCGATGGTCATTCGGGATTCAGTGCAGTTAGGTACTTTTGCAAATATACAATAACGACAGAAATATCAAACTTTATCAACAATATTCATAATCATAAACGTATCAATAACAGTGTATGTACCACTACAACCCATTTTTACACTCTTGCTATCACCGCGCGACTTCCTTGTGATTAAATATAGTTTGTGCACTATATATTAAGAAGGAATTCCCGAGTAGAGTGTTGTCTCCCTACAATCGTTCTACTCATACAGACCCGACTACAACACTGAAAGTCTGCCTAGTGAATATTCGTAAATATCCCATTGCTGGTGTAAAACAGTTACAGGTTTGACAGTGGTGGTATCATTTGCACCGGCATTAAACTAAGAAAATGAAGACTCCTTTCACTGGCATTTCCAATATAGCGCATATATATTCTAATTCGCATGGGAAAGCACAGGTATCACAATAAGTTAGTCTAGAAATCATAGTCTCACCTTCGTCACCGACTGGTTCAAATGTTTTCTTTTGGTTGCTTTGTGTTCCTGGGGCACACTCAACTGTGGTCATTGAACGCTTTTTTAATCGAGTTGAAAGCTGTTCCCATGTCTTATTTTATACACGTTTAAGAATTTATTTAGAAGGAAAATTGACAATTTATTGTTCACTGTAACGATTAATTTTGAAACATTCGGCGCGCCTTATTATGTCACCTTGCATAAATATTCAAATTCGTACAATGTATCTGTAAAGGCAATGAGACCTTATTGAATTCCAGAATATAGAATTACTTTGAGAACGTAAACAAAAAGGTCCGTCGACTCTCACGTTGCAACACGAATAGTGGAAACTTCACAACAATAAATTGAATTACAAATTTGTACACTTTGATAAAAACAATGCTCAGCTGTCTGGTCAAAAATAACAATTCCAATCCCCCTGTAATTTTCACAGAGATAGAATGTCAGAAAATGAATTCAATTCACTTCAATTACAAGGTTGGAATAGTATCCTCCTATTTACTGTTCAGAGAGAATGCAAAGGCAGTACTGTGAGCGCGCATCAAGTTACTGTCCGATGCTACAGCTTAACTAGATCGATGAATTCCCATGGTCAGTGTTGTAACTACGTGAATTTGGCATAAATATCGATTATCATTCAAGATTCCAGTGCGATTGAGTACTTTCGCAAGTATACAATAATGACAGAAATATCAAACTTTTATCAACAATATTCACATTATAAATTAATTAATAACAGTGTCTGTACTACTGTAACTGACGTTTTTACACTCTTGCTATCACCGAGCGACTTATCTCCTTGTGATTAAATATAGTTTATGCACTATATATTAAAGAGGAATTCCTCAGTAAAGTGTTGTCTCCTTACAATCGTTCCACTCATACAGACCTAACTACAACACTGAAAGTCTGCCTAGTGAATATTCGTAAACATCCCATTGCAGGTGTAAAACAGTTACAAGTTTGACAGTGGTGGTATCATTTGCACCGGCTTTAAAAACTAAGAAAATGAAGTGTCATTTCACTGGCATTTCCAATAAAGCACATATATATCCTAATTCGCATCGGAAAGCATAGGTATCAAAATTAGTTATTCAAGAAATCATAGTCTCACCTTCGTCACCGACTGGTTCAAATGTTTTCTTTTGGTTTCTGTGTGTGGCTGGCGCACATTCAACGGTGGTCATTGATCGCTTTTTAAATCGGTTTGAAAGCTGTTCCCATGCCACTGGATGCTTGAATAGACGCCCTGTACATGACCATGACATGACCCCACATGACCCTTACATCATGGTATTTTCGATTGTTTATACACCAGTATATTGTGAACAAACTGAAATGTCAAGTCAAGCATATTCACTGGACTAGAACGGAATGGCTACACAAAACGGATATCACATCTTATAACTTAAATGAATAAAAAAATATTAAAATAAAATGAACAGAGTCTTTGTAACATAAGTTACTCGATTTGATTACGGTACGGACCAAAAATCCCTTCACTGAAGTTTTTCAAGGCAGTACATTTTCAAAACCAGTGCGAGACCAGCTTCAGAAGTTCAACACGAGAATTTTTACACACAACAAATCGTCAAAATAATATATGTTCAAAAACCTGCTACCTTTCCACGTAAAACTTTACAAACACTGAGCAGTAGTCTCCACGACGTAGTGCCATGCAACAAAAACGCACTTTGCAGCGGGTCAAACATGTCACAAAAGGTATCTAAAATATCGGTTAGCCATATTATTTCCCAGACTATTTAGCACCTGTACATACTGACATACTTTTGGACAACAGAGTAATCTTTGTTACTAAAATTTCGACATGACTCTGGTCCCATATATAGAATGTGTGCCTGGATCATTACTGTAGTGTTTAGGGTCTTACTTGTAGGTGAGGTTTGTTTTTTATGTAAAACACATTTCGTTTACTCTACGTTTTACACTTATAGGGAGCGTCCAATCATTACTGCCGGGGATAGGCCGGCAAAATCTGAAAACTGCAAGGCGGTTCATTTATTTTTAAAACAGCACAAAGGGAAATAAAGTGATTCGCTGCATGATTTCATTCTCTGAAGTCATTCAACTGTAAATCCGATTATACTTGTTAAAAGTATAATTATCTGTCACATGAAAATCTTGCCTTGGCAACTCTATACAGGCTTGTCTTCTTGTAAGTCGAGCTCGCCGAGGGCAATGAACAATTCCTATTATTTACATATTAGACACATAGCAAGTTTTGTCAGGGAATAATTAATAGTTAACCCGTAGACTGCCATGAGAAGTGAAAAAATATTTTTAGGTAAAATTCCAATATCATCAATGTTATCCACATCTTACTGTAAAACACTCTATTTGAATCAAGTATATTAGTATCAGTTGTCAAAACTTAAAAGGGTCCTATTTTTTCAACAGTGCTCAGAGATTGGAATTGTGGAATAACTTCAATTCGCCGTGAAGAAAAAAGTATTTTGCTGTCTCGAAATATATTTTGCCATCTCAAAAGAAGGTTTGCACTCTGAAACCTGAAACTGCGCCCTCACAAAAAAGAGTTACAGGACAATAGAACTCTTTATACTCGCCCTCACATAAGTTGTGCGACTTGAAATTACATTAAAGTTTACTCGTGGAAAAGAGAATTTTCACTTAGGAAGAAATATTGGCCATTCAAAAATGAAACATTTTGTTTTATCTCGGAAACCAACAGATTTCTTAAGAGCATTAAAAATTTATTTCGGGAAGAAAATGATTCATGCAAAATACTGAAATTTGAGTCTTGGAAAGACTAAAGTTAGCTTCTGAAAATCAACTTCTTCTTCTTCTTCTCTGGGATGAATATTTTAAAAATATTAGGAGTGAGTTCTGAATAAATCACACAGCTATTGATATAGTTATTAAATATTTACTCTTTAAAAAAACAATATCTCGTCACGGATCATATATGGTCATTCTTCAGAAATACATTTTGTTCTCAAGTATTTAAAACTTAATCTTGTAAAATGCAAAAGGAAATAAAAAGATTTCTTTCAATGTTAAACATTACTCGTTGTAAAGCATAACCTCTTACAAAATATTAAACATTTATTCACAAAAAAGTTCTTTTGAAGTATTAAAGGTACTTACCTTGAAAATAAAATTAGGCAAAGTATATTAGAGTTGTACGCGCAAACATTATAGAGTGTCGTACACTAAAATTAGAGTTGCGTCCACCAAAATTAGAATATTATTCTCGTAATAAGAGATGTACCCACTAAATCTTAAGTTGTACTGTCAATATAAGAAAGTTAGTTCCGTCAAAAATAGAGTTTTGTCCCAATTAATTACAGTTGCATCCAACAAAATTTAAGTTTGTCATTGGTTAATGAATCTCATAAATATTATAATGATATTGTCTAGAATAATAAGAGTTTTTTATATTTCAAAATAATAAAATTCCATGTGACGTCTAGGGGTCATCGCATCAAACAACGCCCAGCGGAATTTTTCCATGACGATGATACCCCGCAAGTTACAATTCAAAACCCATTCCGCAAAAACAGTTGCTTTCCACCACCAACAAATCGTGGCCCCTCTCCGGAGAATTACATCGCCCTAGTCACGGAAGACATAAAAACACAAATGTACCAATTATACCAAAGACAACCTCAAATCACATGAGCGGGTAGCCTTAACCAATCTGAGACAAAGAAACGATATTGTCATCAAACCGGCCGACAAGGGCTCATCAATTGTTATTGTGAATAAAAGCCACTACGTCTCAGAAGCAGAGAAAATTCTCAACAATCCAAAGCATTGCAAGCAGCTCTGTTCAGACCCAACAAATAGAATAAACAAAATCATATGAGTAGCAATCGAAGAAGAGTGTAAAGAAGGCAACATATGCAAAGATACTAGGGATTATCTTATATGTACGAATCCAAATCCAGGAAAGTTATATATGCTGCCAAAAATACACAAACAAGACATTCCATTCACACTTATAGTTTCTACTATTAATCATTCCACTAAGAAAAATTTCCGAATGTGTCGACCATTATCTACAACCACTAGTTTCCACTCCACCCTTATACATTAAAGACACAACCCACTTCCTTCAACGTAATCAAATCCTGGGGCAAGAACCTTAAAGGCAGTATTCTAGCCACTTTTGACGTCACTGCCCTCTACACCAACATTCCCATAGATGAGGGTATTGCAGCATGTCAAAAATCACTTGACAAACGCACAGAACAGGTCCCACTTACAAAAAAATAATCAGATTCCTCAAACTCATTCTCCATAACAACAACTTCACTTTTAATAGCACACACACTTTCTACAGGTTTTTGGCACAGCGATGAGCCGAAAGATGGCCGCTAGCTATGCTAATATATTTATGAGGGAACTTGAAATGCAAATCCTATAACAAGCGCCACAAACACCACTTGATTGGGCCAGATTTATAGATGATATCAACTCCATCTGGTCACATGATAAACGCATAGTCAATGCATTCCACCAATTCATCAACACTATACACCCAACAATAAAATTTACCATGATACTCTCACAAACTTCCGTTCCCTTTCTTGAAATCCCACAACATTTAGATAAAGAGGGTAAAATAGAAACAGACTTGTACAAAAACCAACAGACACAAATCAACATTTAGCATTCACATCATCACATCCCAGACACACAAAACTAGGTATTCCTTATGGATTAGCCATCCGCATATGTAGAATATGCTCCAGGTATGACTGACGAGACACCCGCTTAAAGGAATTGACAACATCATTAATAAAGCGGGGACACCCGGAAAGCTTGGTAATAGACCAAATAAAATTGGGCCAAATAAATTCCCAGTAATACTCTCCTCCTGCAATTCAAAATAAAACCACACCAAACATACATACCTTTTGTAGTTACCTTTGACCCACGTCACCCAACATTAAACAGATTATCAAAACTCATTTCAATATTTTACACAAATCACCCCGTTGTAAAAGTTTTGTCTCGGAAATTCCTATCATAGCCTACAGCCGCAGTAGAAACCTGTGAGATCTTCTATTTCACAGCGAACTACGACAGTCCGATTTACAAGCAGGTTTCTACAAATGAGGCTCTTCTAGGGGCTGCAACATCTGCAAACATTGAACAAATGCCACGTATTTTCAAAGCCACTCAAATACAGTACACACCATTACACAGAACATCACATGCACCTCTAGAAACATAATATATCTTATAACCTGTAACAGATGCAAAACAGAACGTAGGAGAGACCAAAACAGAGTTTCGCCTAAGATTTAATAACCATCTGTCCACCATCCGTCGTAAATAAAACATGCCAGTAGCGACCCATTCCAATTCAAGTCAACACACAATCCAAGACGTGTCAATAGTCGATATATTGAACGTACATAAAACGGACGACCAACTTCGCAAAAAGCTGAAATCTTTATGGAATTTAGAACTTCAACACATTAACACCTGACGGCCTAAATATTCACAGCTAAGGCCGCGTTCAAAAAAGATGGTAAGGGGGGGGGCTGGAGGAATTCAGGGGAGACTCGAAAATTTTTGGGGTAGTGGAGGGGGTGACTTGAAAGTTTTGCTCTAATTTTCAGCATGTTCAATATTTCTATGCAATGTATCAAACACAGTTCCTTGGTGTCTCTCTACAACATGCTGAAAAACACAATATTCAGTTTGTCAACAAAGCCCATTTGTCTAAGTATTGGTGATAATTGAATGATACAAATGCACGGTATACGTAGGCTGTGTTGGCAAGCTGAATACTGGACAGCTCAACATGCTGTAGGGAGTAGAACAAGAATGCAATTGTATAAACTGAACAAAAATATTGTCAAAATAAAAAGTTAATACAACTACTGCCCTGCTACTACATACTTGCATTGATAGTGATACATGTAGATCTGCCTCTGATGTAGTTTAAGAAAAGTTTCGGTCATAGGACACTCAATTGACAGTGAAACATACATCTACTTGTACACAAGATGCAGCCAGAGAGCAACAAATAGAAGGGGACTAACAGTCCTAAGTTTTTTCTCGGTCGATTTTGCCCTAGGTACATGGCTCTACAACCTGCTGATAAGAGGTAGTGTTGAACATCTGAATGCAGAACGACACATTACATGTTTATTTTTACTCTGCGTGCATTCCCTATAAATATGCGGCTATATGGTAATTTGGGGGGACTTGGACATTTTTGAGGGTATTGAGGGGGGACTTGAATATTTTCGAGGGTATTGAGGGGGATCTGAAAAAAAATAAGATTTCTATCGCGATTCCTCTAGCCCGCCCCCCCCCCCGCACCATTTTTCTGAACACGGCCTAAGTGTACTCATTGTCTATATTCAAATCCAAACACATTTGCGCCCTCACACCCACGCTACACATACATATACACGCATTCTCTCAAATTCCATTCGACATCTGAGCCATTCAAACAGGTAAGAGCTCCTGTATTTCCATCATGCCGTCACTTAGTAATTTACTGTGACAAGTATACAGATGTCCTCGTGGGAAATTACAGGGCTCGATGCTATAAGCAGAGCGTTATAAATGAACAAATTACTTCAAGTACAAAGTAACGAAATCTATTACTTAGTTTCATGCATCCAGCAATCCTCAGATAGAAGACTATCTATCTGAGGATTGCAGGATGCATAAAACTTAAGTAATAGATTTCATCACTTTGAACTTGGAATATTTGTTTATTCATATATATATATATATAATGTGTGTGTGTGTGTGTGTGTGTGTGTGTGTGTGTGTGTGTGTGTGTGTGTGTGCGCGCGCGCGCGCGCGTGTATGTGTGTATATATATCTCAAATTACAACTGTGTAATATAAATGACAATGAGCAATATGCTGTAATATTATATAGGGCTCAGCCCTTGGTGTCGCGCCAGGGGTTAAGATTGGCAATGTTATTTGTATTGATTCATGATAAACTGTAATTGTTACTTCATAAACGTTTATATGACAACTATGCCCAGTTTCCCTCTGTTGAAAGCAGTTCACGTACTTACACGACGTCAAACCCTGCAGCAGGGCAGGTATAGATTTTCTGTAGCGTGTAAAAATTTTGGACAAAAATTGGCAATTTTTACAATGATAACAGCCTATGGCGTTAAACAAGGGACGTATTATGCAATAATTATCATTGCAATGGTAACCGCACTGCCCACCTTCCACTTGCAAGCTGAAAACTATAGCGTTCCGTCTAAAAACTTGCAATTTTTGAATCTAATTATTGACACAGGGGCGCCCTTCTATAATTCAATCCCAGCATTCTTTGCGTATGCCCCCGTTCATATGCACGACAGTTTTCTCCGTTTATCTATATCAACGATACTTTGTATCAGCGACAAGGTGTATAATAACATTTACTGGCTAATAAAAGAGGTATATTTTATAAAAGGCATGTTATATCATAGTTGTAATGTCCATGCATAAGGACAGTCTATGCACAGTGCTGATATCACCTTCTGTTAGGACGCCCTCTTGAGGCGACTTTGTGTACCTCATTAACAGGCAGTTTTCGGGCAGTAATAAAGTGCTTTTGTTTCAACCACATCCATGCCTGCCTGCGACTCTACATTGGCGACGAGGATGCAGTTTAAAGAACTCAGATCGCAAACAAACTGACCAACTCAGCCTTCTAAACAGACGTCTAAATAGTTCGAGGTAAACATGCAAGGTTTTTGAAGAACTTTTGTGACGAATTCTGTCAGTCGAGTGAACAGCAGCATAACATGCAGCAGTAGTGCAGCGACGACACACAGACACCACGTGCACGCAAGGTAATTTGGTCAATAGCTCTATCATCGACGATGGCTTTCCAGAATCTGCCATCAATCCCAAGTTTCTCAGTTCATACAGATACTGGATCAATTGGTCCACGATGGGAGAAGTATGTAAGAAAAATTGAAAATACATTTGTAGCATTCAAAGTAACCGACGACAAACAGAAACGCGCCCTTTTACTCCACTACGCTGGGGATGAAGTGTCGGATATATTTGATACACTGTCAGATACGGGTGTCGACTACAAGACAGCTCGTGACAAATTACAGTCCTACTTCTTGCCAAAACGCAACATCGAATATGAACGTTTTAGATTCAGAGAAACCATGCAAGACAAAGATGAAAATGTAGATGCGTATAACACAAGGCTACAACAGCTAGCGGCAACTTGTGAATTCCATGACAAGGAACAGGAAGTTAAGTCACAGATAATTCGTGGATGCTTATCTGCTCGAGTAAGACGCCGTGCTCTACGTGAAGAGCTATCACTCACGCAACTGCTTGATTTAGCAAGATCATTTGAAGTTTCTGAGTCTCAAGCACAAGGTATGGAGAAACCCAGTGAGACGGCATCTGTCAATGCTATAAAACAGCAACGCAGTCAACAAACAACCAAGCGTAAACAATATAGGTCTCAGGCATCTAGACAAAACAACAGGTCTCAGGCATCTGGACAAAACAATAAATGCTATAACTGTGGAGGAAAATACCCCCATGACAAAGCATGCCCTGCCAAAGGAAAGTCATGCAACTTCTGCAAAAAACAGAACCACTTTGCAAAGTGTTGTAGATCAAGAGGTGAGCGAGTAACCAAAGAGGTCAAGGTCAAGGCAGTAAGACATGAAACTGACAGCTCAGAAGGAGAATATGTCTTCAGTGTAAATCCACAGGCTATATGCAAAGACCGAAGACCGGCGGCAACGGTTAACCTGAACAACACAGTTCTTCCAGTACTCATAGACACCGGTGCAACAATCAATGTTATGAGTTACTCAACTTACGAGCGCCTACACAGAAAACCAAAATTAAACACTAACCAGAAGACGCGCCTATATGCTTATGGCACAGACACACCATTACCAGTAAAAGGCACAATATCCGCTGAATTAACACATGAATCTCAATCCTGTCCAGCAAGATTTGTAGTGACGAAACGAGATGGAGACACACTTCTTTGCTACAACACAGCTAGCAAACTCAACATGGTCAAAATAACAGATGAGGTCAATGCGGTATCCCCTGACAACACTCATCAATGGTTTGACAGGTATGGGGACTTGTTTCATGGTATTGGTAAACTAGATGGAGTACAGTGTCAGTTACATGAAGATAGATCCGTAAAACCTGTCGTGCAACCACATCGCCGCATACCTTTCCATGTGAGAAAGAAGACAGAGAAAGAGATACAGAAATTGCTTGATCTGGATATCATAGAAAAGGTTGGTGATGAACCTACACCTTGGGTATCACCGATCCAAGTAGTACAAAAGTCCAAGAAACCAGACGAGGTCAGAATATGTGTAGACATGCGAGAAGCCAACAAAGCGATACAAAGAGAGAGACACATTACCCCTACACTAGACGATATCATTGCAGACCTAAACGGAGCGACGGTGTTTACAAAACTAGACCTAAATGCTGGATACCATCAGATCGAACTCGCTCCTGAATCTCGTCATCTCACCGTTTTCTCAACACACGTTGGCCTTTTCCGCTATAAACGCCTGAATTTTGGAGTTTGTTCAGCAGCTGAAATTTTCCAGAACTACATACGTTCCGCACTCCAAGGGCTTGATGGTGTAATAAACATCAGTGACGATATCTTGGCATATGGTACAGATGAAAACCATGATCAGCGAGTAGATGCCTGCCTACAACGTCTACGAGAAAAGAAGCTAACACTCAACAAAGAAAAGTGTGAATTCAGAAAAGACAAGGTCGAATTCTACGGCAGCATATTCAGCCGAGATGGAATTTCACCTGACCCTAAGAAGGTTTCGGCAATAAAGGATGCCCCACCACCACGCAATGGCACAGAAGTGAAGTCGTTCCTAGGCATGGTGAACTACTGTAGTAGGTTTGTTCCAGACCTAGCCACAATATCCGAGCCACTCAGAGCACTCACCAAAAATGACACAACATGGAAATGGGGAGAAACAGAACAGAATGCTCTAGACTTAATAAAAGAGAAGCTAGCAGCTGATTGTACATTAGCATACTTCAACCCAAAGAAGAAAACTGAAGTAATCGTTGATGCCAGCCCTGTAGGACTAGCAGCTATCCTTGCACAGCCAGATGGCAATGATCACATCTCTGTCATAGCACTTGCCAGTAGATCCCTCACACCAGTAGAGCAAAGATACTCTCAGACTGAAAGAGAAGCTCTAGCTGTCACTTGGGAGTACTACACTTTCATCTCTACTTATACGGAAGCCAATTTCAAGTGATAACGGATCACAAACCCCTGGTACCGCTGTTTAACAAACCCACAGCCAAACCACCTACACGCATCGAGAGATGGATTCTGAAACTCCAGGAATACAACTTTGAGGTAGTGTACCAACCGGGTAAGCTGAACCCTGCAGACTACATGTCACGCCATCCAATACGGTCATCAAAGCAATCAAGTCGTGAAGAAAAGATAGCCGAAGAGCATATCAACTTCATAAGTCAACATACAGTACCTAAAACAGTACTCATCAGTGACATACAGCAAGCTACATTGGATGATGAAGCTCTACAACTTTCCATCCAAGCAGTCAGAGATGGTCAGTGGTACAAGAAACTGAATCAGGCAAAAAACACCAAAGTTGGCACAGTACTAAAATGTATGCACAAAGTACGCCATGAGCTCAGCATTACTAAAGCCAACAATCTCATTCTCCGTGGGAACAGAATCGTCATTCCAAGTCGACTTCAACAAACTGTAGTCAACATTGCACACGAAGGTCATCAAGGAATTGTGAAGACCAAGCAATTATTGCGAGAAAAGGTTTGGTTCCCAAACATAGATGCAATGGTTGAAAGAACAGTTAAGTCTTGTATTCCCTGCCAAGCAACCACAGTAGACAACAGCCGTGAACCACTAAAGATGTCCAAACTGCCAGACGGACCATGGCTAGAAGTCAGTGTCGATTTCTCAGACCTGTCAACCGGAGAATACTTACTCGTCATCACAGACGACTACAGTCGTTTTCCAGAAATTGACATTGTTAACTCAACCTCTGCCAAAGCAGTTATTCCAAAGCTAGATCGCATATTCTCAGTGTTTGGCATTCCGAAAGTTGTACTGTCAGACAATGGACCACCCTTTAATGGAGACGAGTTTGCAGCCTTTGCAAAGTACTTGGGTTTCAAACATCGAAAAGTAACCCCTAGATGGCCCAGAGCAAATGGTGAGGTTGAACGCCTGATGAAGACAATAAAGAAAGTCTACAGAACTTGTCACACAGAAGGAAAATCATGGCGACAAGAAATTTATCGCTTCCTGAGAAACTACAGAGCAACCCCTCACTCAACCACAGGTGTACCACCTGCTACACTCCTGTTTGGGCGGCCTCTTAGAACACGCCTCCCGGAAATAGTCACCAGAGTGGATGACAAGAAAGTACGCACACGCGACAAGAAACAGAAATCAAGAATGAAGACGTATGCAGATACGCGAGAGACGATTCGCAAGATTCCTGTCAAAGTAGGAGACTTCGTACTAGTCAAACGTGAAGGACACATACCAAAGAAGATATCTCCATACAAGACTGACCCCTACCAAGTTTCAACAACAAAAGGTAGTATGGTAACTGCAACAAGAGGAAACCATGAAGTGACTCGCAACTCATCTCATTTCAAAGTCCTCAACAGCAAACCAGACCAAACTGACCTGCATGATAGTCAGAGAGAGCTACCAAACGAATCACCAGCTTCTACTGACTTTGCTGATAAACCACCAGTCAGTTTGACCACTGACAAATGCGAGCAACAAGTTCAACGTTACCCAAACCGAGAACGTAGATCACCAGCTTATCTTAAGGACTACATTACATAGTCTAGGGAAGGCGGATGCTGAAGATCCACCTTGAGGGTGAATTGTGCTAGTAACCTCTCCCCTCTAGTTAGTTTTGAATGTTTAGTGTTACAATTGTTACTGTTATTTGTTAAGAACATTTGTTTCAAGCTATGAACACTTTCATGAACAATCATTGAACATAAACAATCTAAGTGCATCAGAATATTAGAACAGACGGACCCGAGAGACACTTTGTTTATTCTCATTTGATAATCTCATGACATTTGAAACACACTCTCAACATGTGTTCATTTCATCCAGGTGGAAAGGGATGTAATGTCCATGCATAAGGACAGTCTATGCACAGTGCTGATATCACCTTCTGTTAGGACGCCCTCTTGAGGCGACTTTGTGTACCTCATTAACAGGCAGTTTTCGGGCAGTAATAAAGTGCTTTTGTTTCAACCACATCCATGCCTGCCTGCGACTCTACAATAGTAATTTGTTTCGTATTTGTTTATTTACGAGTACTCAAAAAAAAACATGGCGGCGCCCAAGAAAGAAGGGTACACTTCCGGTTACTCGCATAGTATAATATGTAACAGGTATGACCTGAGAGCGAGCGCAGCGTAAGGTATATCGTCATCGATGTTTTCAGGCAACAGCATGCTAATTTCTCAGTGTGTTTGATGCATGATGCATATTTTGCCATTGAGTTGAATTACTGTAAATTGTTTTCTAGATTAACATTTATAAATTATTATAGCAATTTAACTCGGAAATGCCAAGTTCACTAACGAAAATTATTTAAAACTGGTAAATTATATGATTCCGATCAGTTTATTATATTAAACAGGGGCGGGAACAGAGGTAGTCTAAACACGTACTTGATATTCCCGTCGGTAGCTCTCAGCATTTTTAATTCTCGTGTGAGTTGACCGTTCGTTCTCGCGAGAGTTGGCTTGTTTCAAAATGGCGGCGCCCAATGATGACCGAACCGGGCCTTCAAAAGTGATCGAAAATAGTCATTTTGAACCAAATTTCACACTTTCTTTGAAACAGAGAGATTCTTTTGTTGGAAATACACATTGTCGAGTAGGATTTGTGGTAGATGATATCTTTAATTTCACGCAATCCGTGTAAAAGTATTCAAAATGGCCGCCTCCATGGAAGTGCTCTCTTTTCAAACTCGTAGGTATATAGAGATTCCATTCTAAATTTCTTGTACACACGTTAGTCTTAATGCTCGCTTCGCGAGCGGCCTTCGGCCGCTCTCGCTGCGCTCGCTATTATGAATAAGCGCATGCGTAGTCAGTAAGCCGCTGGCGCGACTATTAAAATAGCTACACAAAATAATATAAGAAAGTAGATGGTTATTGATGTTGCCTTATTCATTATAAAGAAAGGTATAAAGCTGACATCATCTTGAAATTTTGCAAATCAGCATGTCATACAATCAATTAAGCGCTTTCTACACTGTCTATAGGAAAACTATGGCAAAAAACGAACGTTGAGTTATTCAATATAAAGAACGGTATGTAAATGGTCGCCATCTAAAAATAATGTAAATTAGCATGTCATACAAATAATTAAATGGTAAGGTATACTTCAAACTGTCTCTAGCAAAATCCTTACCAAAATAAAGATACAAGTGAAATTACAAACTATACTGGTTTTATGAATTCTGCCACTCAGAAAAAATGTGATAAGTTTGGGGTCATTTTGATTATGCTCATTAACTCAATTGCCCAATGTTGACAGAATGCGAATAATATTTTTCATTTTGGTGGGCTTGACAAACAAAATCGACCGAGAAAAAACTTAAGAAGACAAAGCCAGTTTTATCCAACCAGCTGCCGGACTAATGCGATATTTCAATTGCAACGCATGAAATCGCTTGAAATCATAACTCTTAGTAATGACCTGTCTGTTACAGAACATGTCTTTTCTTTTTGCATTATGCCTGGAAAAATTATGATAGACTGATTCTTTCTTAGCAATCATCCCGAAAGTCGCATGTGCTGTTTCCTGCCAATCTCTCCTGTTCAGGTCAACCCACTCTTTTTGTACTACAATAGTCGTTAGTACCAATATCCAGCTGCCAATTATGTTGAAGACTGATGGAGACACGCATGATTTCATGGGAGGTTGTAAAGCAAGTAATTAGCAATAACGGAGCCTTTAGTAATTACAGGGTTGTTCAGGTTGGGCAATTTTAGGAGGGCCACCCTTTAGCAAACTGTCCAAATGGGAGGGTCATTTTTTATAAACCTATCATGGAGGGAGGGTCACTTTTCACAGAAGCCAATTTACAGCCTAACTTTCGATTGTCTATGTGATATCTCCTGAATAGGAAATCACCGACAAAATACATCGATTCTTTTAATTACATATTTTATACATTATCGACAAGCTTCACAAGCAAAGACGATGCAGTGGTATCCTACATTAAACACCTAAATAAACAGTTAAACCTGATGAAAGGCAAGAGACAAAAACATATGGGAGAGGTGGCAACGTGTATATCAATTATCAAACGTCTATGAATGTACAGAAATTGTCAGTTTTATAATTAAAAAATTGTCCATAATTCTCTCATAGATTACCATGTAAAGTGAATCAACATTTCGCTAAATTCCAAAACCAAATTTCTTGCACACACATGCACTTGTTACCATCCTAGTCTAATCAAGTACATGAAAATGAATTATCAAACGTCTATAAATACACAGATTCAGCTACTTTCGTAGTGGATTAAAATTTATTCATAATATCCTCATAGACTACAATGTATAGTGAGCCAACATTTCAGTAAAATTCCAAAATCTTATATCTTGCACACACATGCACTTGTAACCACCCAAGTCTAATCAAATACATTAAAATGGATTAACATGCGTCTATAAATAAAAACATTGAGCCACATTTGTATTGGAAAAAATATTCTTAGTTTACTATAAACTACAATGTTAAGTGAATCAACATTTTGCTGAAATTCCAAACCAAATTTATTTCTAAACACATGCAATTGTAACCACCCTAGTTTAATCGAGTAAAATAAAAATGAATGATTTTTCGTCTGTAAGTATTGAGATTTAGCTACTTTTGTATTGGAAAATATTCACAGTTTCTTCATAGAGTAAATGTATAGAGAATCTACATTTTGTTAAATTCCAAAACTAAATTGTTTGCACACATGCACTTGTAACCATCCTAGCCTAATGCAATACAATAAAAATGAATTTATTAACGTGTATAAATGCACAGATTTAGCTAGTTTTGTATTAGAACAAATTATGCATAATTTAGTGAAATTGCAAAATCAAATTGGAAAAAATAATTCATAGTTCTCTTATAGACTATTATTAATAGTGAATCGACATTTTCAGTGAAATTCTGAAATGAAATATCTTGTGCACATATGCATTTGTAACCACCCTATTTTAATCAAGTATATTTATACCAATTATCTAATGTTCATAAATGCACAGATACTGCTAATTATATAGTTGAAAAAAGTTCATGGTTTCTTTCATTAGTTTCCATGTAAAGTGAATCAACAATTCCTGTGTAATTCCAAAAGCAAATTTTATTCACATATATACTTGTAAACACCCTAATATAATCAACTACACTTATACCAATTAATATTATATAGGGCTCAGCCCTTGGTGTCGCGCCAGGGGTTAAGATTAGCAATGTTATTTGTATTGATTCATGATAAACTGTAATTGTTACTTCATAAACGTTTATATGACAACTATGCCCACTTTCCCTCTGATGAAAGCAGTTCACGTACTTACACGACGTCAAACCCTGCAGCAGGGCAGATATAGATTTTCTGTAGCGTGTAAAAATTTTGGACAAAAAATTGGCAATTTTTACAATGATAACAGCCTATTGCCTTAAACAAGGGACGTATTATGCAATAATTATCATTGCAATGGTAACCGCACTGCCCACCTTCCACTTGGAAGCTGAAAACTATAGCGTTCCGTCTAAAAACTTGCAATTTTTGAATCTAATTATTGACACAGGGGGCGCGCTTCAATCCCAGCATTCTTTGCGTATGCCCCCGTTCATATGCACGACAGTTTTCTCCGTTTATCTATATCAACGATAATTTGTATCAGCGACAAGGTGTATAATAACATTTACTGGCTAATAAAAGAGGTATATTTTATAAAAGGCACGTTATATCATAGTAATTTGTTTCGTTTTTGTTTATTTACGAGTACTCAAAAAAAAACATGAAAGAAGGGTACACTTCCGGTTACTCGCATAGTATATTATGAATAAGCGCATGCGTAGTCAGTAAGCCGCTGGCGCGACTATTAAACGTCTATAAATGAACAAATATTGTTAGTTTTCTTTTGGAAAAAATGTTCCTAGTTCTTTCATAGACTACCATGTATTGATGAAATCCGAAAGGCTAATTGCGTGACAGACTCCGATGTACAATGATTCGATATTTTTTTTGTGCAGCACTACATCAGCAAAATCGTGCCTTCTTATATTTGCGCAAAATTTGGTAACCCTCATGCAAATGCGTGAAATATCATGACCCTTTAAAAATGATGTCAAGATAAATTGTGACCCTCCCTCCAAATCATACCCCAGCCCTCTCTATGTAATTTCTGTGTCTAACATACATAGCGATTAAACCTATTTCTATGTAAATTACTTGATACTGTATCCGAAATTCCTGGGGAGCATACTGCAGTGGTTTGGGGTAGGGTCAAGTTTTAGAATGTAGGAAAGGAGAAAGGGTCACACTTAAGACACGAATATGGGTTTCATATTTTACAGTACCGGGATGTACTGTATCCCCCCAGTCTCAAGACTACTTAATAATGTTGGTACTGCCGTCAAGGACTCTGTCTCTAATGGCATTTGTTGGGCAAAGGTATGACTTAGTCCTTCAGCAGAGTTGACTGGCTTCGTTGGTGCTTGTGTTGCCATGAGCACGTCTGTCATCATGCTGGCAGTCATGGTCTTGGGTGGTATCTTTCGAGTCAGCGATGCAGTGGCTACTTGAACCTTTGTATCAGTCGCCTTCATAGAGTAGGTCATACTCTTGGTAGGTGCCATTTTGGTTGCGGTCTGGATAGCTTCTGTGACTGCAAGTTTCGTTGGTGCTTGTGTTGGCATTGCCACGTCTACCATCATGCCGGCTGTCATGGTACTTGGTGGCATCTTTCGAGTCAGCGGTGCAGTGGGTATTTGAGTCTTTGTATCAGTCTCCATCACAAAGGTCATACTCTTGGTAGGTGCAATTTTGGTTGCGGTCTGGATAGCTTCTGTGACTGCAAGTTTCGTTGGTGCTTGTGTTGGCATTGGCGCGTCTGTCATCATGCCGGCTGTCATGGTATTTGGTGGCATCTTTCGAGTCAGCAGTGCAGTGGGTATTTGAGTCTTTGTATCAGTCTCCATCACAAAGGTCATACTCTTGGTAGGTGCAATTTTGGTTGCGGTCTGGATAGCTTCTGTGACTGCAAGTTTCGTTGGTGCTTGTGTTGGCATTGGCGCGTCTGTCATCATGCCGGCTGTCATGGTATTTGGTGGCATCTTTCGAGTCAGCGGTGCAGTGGGTATTTGAACCTTTATATCAGTCTCCATCACAAAGGTCATACTCTTGGCAGGTGCAATTTTGGTTGCGGTCTGGATAGCTTCTGTGACTGCAAGTTTCGTTGGTGCTTGTGTTGGCATGGGCACGTCTGTCATCATGCTGGCTGTCATGGTATTTGGTGGCATCTTTCGAGTCAGCGATGCAGTGGGTATTTGATCTTTTGTATCAGTATCCATCACAAAGGTCATACTCTTGGCAGGTGCAATTTTGGTTGCGGTCTTGATAGCTTCTGTGACTGCAAGGTTCGTTGGTGCTTGTGTTGGCACGGGCACGTCTGCCATCATGCTGGCTGTCATGGTATTTGGTGGCATCTTTCGAGTCAGGGGTGCAGTGGGTATTTTAACCCATGTTTCAGTCGCCTTCATAGAGTAGGTCATACTCTTGGTAGGTGCAATTTTGGTTGCGGTCTGGATAGCTTCTGTGACTGCAAGTTTCGTTGGTGCTTGTGTTGGCATTGCCACGTCTGCCATCATGCCGGCTGTCATGGTATTTGGTGGCATCTTTCGAGTCATCGATGCGGTGGGTATTTGATCTTTTGTATCAGTATCCATCATAAAGGTCATACTCTTGGCAGGTGCAATTTTGGTTGCGGTCTGGATAGCTTCTGTGACTGCAAGTTTCGTTGGTGCTTGTGTCGGCATTGGCGCGTCTGTCATCATGCCGGCTGTCATGGTATTTGGTGGCATCTTTCGAGTCAGCGATGCAGTGGGTATTTGATCTTTTGTATCAGTATCCATCACAAAGGTCATACTCTTGGTAGGTGCAATTTTGGTTGCTGTCTGGATAGCTTCTGTGACTGCAAGTTTCGTTGGTGCTTGTGTTGGCATGGGCACGTCTGTCATCATGCTGGCTGTCATGGTATTTGGTGGCATCTTTCGAGTCAGCAGTGCAGTTGGTATTTGATCTTTTGTATCAGTATCCATCACAAAGGTCATACTCTTGGCAGGTGCAATTTTGGTTGCGGTCTGGATAGCTTCTGTGACTGCAAGATTCGTTGGTGCTTGTGTTGGCATTTTGCCACGTCTGCCATCATGCCGGCTGTCATGGTATTTGGTGGCATCTTTCGAGTCAGCGATGCAGTGGGTATTTGATCTTTTGTATCAGTATCCATCATAAAGGTCATACTCTTGGCAGGTGCAATTTTGGTTGCGGTCTGGATAGCTTCTTGACTGCAAGTTTCGTTGGTGCTTGTGTCGGCATTGGCGCGTCTGTCATCATGCCGGCTGTCATGGTATTTGGTTGGCATCTTTCGAGTCAGCGTGCAGTGGGTATTTGATCTTTTGTATCAGTATCCATCACAAAGGTCATACTCTTGGTAGGTGCAATTTTGGTTGCGGTCTGGATAGCTTCTGTGACTGCAAGTTTCGTTGGTGCTTGTGTTGGCATGGGCACGTCTGTCATCATGCTGGCTGTCATGGTATTTGGTGGCATCTTTCGAGTCAGCGATGCAGTTGGTATTTGATCTTTTGTATCAGTAGCCATCACAAAGGTCATACTCATGGCAGGTGCAATTTTGGTTGCGGTCCAAATAGCTTCTGTGACTGCAGGTTCGTTGGTGCTTGTGTTGGCATGGGCACGTCTGCCATCATGCTGGCTGTCATGGTATTTGGTGGCATCTTTCGAGTCAGGGGTGCAGTGGGTATTTTAACCCATGTTTCAGTCGCCTTCATAGAGTAGGTCATACTCTTGGTAGGTGCAATTTTGGTTGCGGTCTGGATAGCTTCTGTGACTGCAAGTTTCGTTGATGCTTGTGTTGGTATTGCCACATCTGCCACCATGCTGGCTGTCATGGTATTTGGTGGCATCTTTCGAGTCAGTGGTGCAGTGGGTATTTGAGCCTTTGTATCAGTCTCCATCACAAAGGTCATACTCTTGGTAGGTGCAATTTTGGTTGCAGTCTGGATAGCTTCTGTGATTGCAAGGTTCGTTGGTGCTTGTGTTGGCATGAACGCGTCTGTCATTATGCTGGCTGTCATGGTGTTTGATGGCATCTTTCGAGTCAGCGGTGCAGTGGGTATTTGAACCTTTGTATCAGTAGCCTTCATAGAGTAGGTCATACTCTTGGTAGGTGCAATTTTGGTTGCGGTCTGGATAGCTTCTGTGACTGCAAGTTTCGTTGGTGCTTGTGTTGGCATTGGCACATCTGTCATCATGCTGGCTGTCATGATCTCTGGTGGCATTCTTCGAGTCAGTGGTGCAGTGGGTATTTGAACCTTTGCATCAGTCATTTTCATAGAGGAGGCCATGCTCTTGGCTGGGGCAATTTTAGTTGCGGTCCAAATAGATTCTGTTTGCACCAGAGGGGCCAGTGCTGCTTGATCTCTCAGTACTGTGTGAAGAAAATACAAAGTATTGTGGCTAATTGCATATTTGATGAACTTTCATAATTAGTGTAATATGTCTTGAAATGCTGCATCAATTTGATGACACATGGTGCAGGTGTTGATCTTGCAGTAGCGCAATGGCGTGCAAAAGATATGTAGCAGTATCATGTCAATTATTTACCAATTATATTTAATAAATTTTAATAAATTTTCGTAATTAGGCTGATATGTCAAGAAATATGTATCAAACTTCATGAAACTTGGTACAGATGTTGAGCTCACATTGCTTTAACAGTGCATACAGACATTATCAGTGTCATGTTAATTGATTTTAAATTTGCCTGTTAAATGAAAAATCGTAATTAGAGTGATAGATCAAGAAATACTGCATCAAATTGGAGTTCATCTCACAGTGCTGTAATACAATTCAATGGCACTCAGTGGTATCGCTTAATTTAATTGCTCATTTGCATACATAAAGGATTTTCGTTTTGAGGGTGAATGTTCCGAAGCACTGCACCAAACTTCATGAAATATGGTTAAGTCAGTGTTATATAAGAGGATGCAAAACTGTTTGGCAACATCTTGTCAATCAATCAATCAATCAATCAATCACAAATTGACTCGTTTAATGACCTTTGTATTTAGAGTGGCAACCAAGATTGATTCTACATTTTCCCCATCATGAAACTCATTGTCGGTCATTAAGCCCTATCTGTATCTCAGTATTTTTAATCACAGACCCAAATAATGAACATACTCTATCCTCTCCGAGGACTCTGTAATCAAAGTACCCCTAAACAAGTGGGGACTGTGTCATCAACGATGACTTGTTTCTATCTACTGTATTTATTTTGTAAACTGCAAGTCTTGTAAGCCCCGAAGAATATTACTCAAAGACCGGTCCATTGGGGTTACACTGTTTTTGACTTTGGTAATGGGGGGGGTGGTCACCATGTTTTTGTAATGCTCAATAGGGGTTAGAGTGTTTGTGAATTAAGATACCGGCTTATTCTTGCATAAAATGCATCGTACAAACCACGAATAGCATCATTTGGTGCGCCCGTAACTTAAATATATCAGAGATGTATACCAGAGCTATCTGAATGTCTGAAAATTGAAAGTGTGTTTTGCAAAGCATCTGACATTCATTCACTTACAAGTTTGGGTAGGCCCTTCTGGCGCATGACTTAAACGTATCACTGATATATATCTGAGATATTTAGATGTTTGCAAATCTAAAGTATGTTTTGAAAAGCCTACTAATCATCATGAAATCTGCAATTCATTTGCGAATCATGACAAAAACCTGACCCTTCACTGTTTTCTCTATGAGAACTCAGTATGAGAAAGCAACATGCACAATTATTTCATGAAACATTGATACTGTGACAATTTTTAGAAAGAGGAAAAGGACACGATATATATTTTTCATTCTCATCGATAAAATTATTTTCCCTCCCGTCAAAGGTTTTCAAATAAAGGGTGTTCTTTCATGAGTAAAATGATAGTTAACAAAATAATAACATCATACCTATCCCTAATCTAAAAAGGCAGTTTTTGTCATTCTTATCTCTGCTTTTATGGTTTCAACGATAAAAGAAAACGTCCTCTCAGACACTGCACAATAGATTTGGCAACAACTTATAAAAATAGCTCTCTAGGGGCTTCTCAGGAAATCTAGTTGGAACCAAGGAAAGAAAGCCCATTGTTTTTATAGGCGTTCATAGTATTGTTAGTTATAATAAAGTTTTGAACTTGTCATTTAAAAGATAACTGGGAAAACTTAAATTTACATTCAATACCTCGGAAGCATGTACAATGACAACTATAAAAGTATGGTTTCACGGAACTGAACTAATGTAAAGTCACGTAAAATAAACTTTTATACCTAAATTATCTTTAAAAAATACAGAGTTAAATTTACCGGTAGTTCTGCTTTGGGGAGATTAGCTATAATTTATGACAATAAAACTTTTTCATTATATTTCGTTCTTTATTATCAACTACAGTAACATGTATTCTTTGAACCTTTTCATTCCCGTTTTTCTCTGTAGAGGTCCGCCATGATGGTGAAAGGTTAAAAAGTACATGGCAATGTCAAGTGTTAAGCTTGTTAAAGCTTGCATATATGTATAGGCAAAAAGGTAATTTTTAGTCTTAACCAATATTCGTGTATTGGCAATTTATCTACCTTGAATGATACTGATTATAGGACCTACATGTATATGTCTATTTTGTACGCATGTATGCTATGTTGAAAAACTAAAGTCTAGACATTTCTATTGTTAATATACACAATAAAGATCATGAAATATTGTCAAAAGATACAGTTGTCCCTTAAATATATTAAGCTTTACCCAAAACTGATACAAGAAACAGACTTTCAGTGTGAGCCAAGCATGGGTTCATAGACGCTTAAGAGGGCGGCTCGCAGCAGTCTAACTACTGAATGGCCTTTTTTATTTTACTGCCGTTTTCTCTTTGATGTCGATGATTGACATCACTTTATAAACAACAGTTCTGGACATCTAGCTATGCATATACAGTGTCAAAATAAATTCACAGCTCCTTCAAATTACCGTATTCTCACTTTAAAATTGAAAATTTTCAATCCCTATACTGAAACTGTTTAATATATATATATATATATATATATATATATATATATATATATATATATATATATATATATATATATATATATATATATATATATATATATATATATTATTCATTTACATTTCATTTGTTGTTTACCTTTTTCTCCCTCTTTTCGAAAGTTGACATAGGGGTCCCCCTCTTTTCGAAAGTTGGAATGGGGGATTCAGCCCTGTTTATGTCCGCAAAATTATCCAGCCAACCCCCATCCCCCAGCCACCCCCCCCCACTGAAGAAGTTGACCAGTCCCTTATTTTAAGTAAATTGGTAGTTCACTATTATTAAAAAAATCGAGTTGTGACCTTTCCCTGTCTAAAACAACTACACTTACCCGACCTAACCAAGTCGTTATGTGCAAACTTGATTGGGACTTAGGAGAGCTTACCATTACTTGGAAAGCAGTAACTGTTGCCCAAGGAGTGATTCCGTTCCAGGCCTGAGGCAGGTGCTGCAACGCTGTGGGTATTCACTACTCCAGTACACAACATGGTTGCAATCGCAGAGTCTACAGCATTTCCACATTGTTGAAGAATTGCCCTGTGATGTACATAAGAACGAGTCCTAAAACTCTTTTAGCGCAACATTTCCAACCCTAGATGAGGATCATCCACCTCTGACAACCAACCCATTTACCGTTTGCAATCATTTTAGGTGTAAATCTCCTCGCCAGATATAGATACTATAGATCACCGAGGAATATCGGGGTTCAAGGAGTAATGAGGCAAACTTTGCCTCTCACCTTCTTCCTTGGTCTATCTAATCTAATGTAATGTTATTATGATCTGGGTCATCTGAAAGCGGAAAACTTATAAAGGGCTCTTTTTTCAACACAGCGAAGAGATATTGTAATTTAACTTAAAATGTCCACTCAGTCAAAACGCCTTGTTTTGGTGTACTAAAATGTAGCTGATAGATTGATTGTTTTTACATATACCAGTATTTGTTATTGCCATAGGGTCCTCAGTCTCCGATGATGATGATGATGATGATGACGATGATGATGATGATGATGATGATGATGATGATGATTACATGTTTAAAAATGAAGTAAAATAAAAATGTATTTGGACTCAGTAAATTTGTTGTTTTGTTGTTGTTGTTTTTGTTATTGTTGTTGTTGTTGTTGTTGATGATAGTATTTGCAGAAAAGAACAAAGTATGCGCTGCAAAATTCAATAAAGCCTAACTTTACCCAAGGGATGTCATTTCATTTTCACACACTTTTTTTCAATCGCCAAAAATGCACCTAGCCAGCATCGAAAACGGTAAAATTTGACGTAGGGTCAAAGCACATTAGTCCTTCTCAATCATACTCAAACATTTTTACCTCTTACCGATGAAAAGTCGACAAATCAGCAGGTTTTGCAGCGCATCTTGTCGTCTCCAGATTCAAAAAACCCCGCGTTAGATTAAGTCATGTGGGCGCATTTCAAATCGAACCAATAGCAGAGCCTGTACTGAACGGATGGGCCAAGCGTGAAAACCCGGAGACTGAGGACCCTATGGTTATTGCCATCGCCCAATCAACTTAACTGAAAATCACACAAAATACAACAAAGGCACCCCAAACTTGCCCTGTCAATATCGAGAACAGAGTTACGAAATTTATCACCTTCACTAATTTTGACATAGCTACAAGAAGAATCTACCGGTCCATTCCTGGCTACAATATTAGAACATTCCCTTAAAAACTACAGGTTTATCAATAACATTACATTTTTACTATAACCAATTTGTGATTTATAATCAAATGGTTTGAACACGGAGGCACTAAAGATTAATTTGACATTTTAACTTACTTTCCTACTTGAGAACAGTTTTTGTTGTCCCCTGCTACAACTGCGTGGGTGACGACCAATCCCTCGGCAGTCAGCAATGGACTGATGCGGGGACTGTGGTGTGAGTCCACGTTTACGAAGTCACGGGCACAGTTAAATGCGGCACACATTGCTGTCATTACGACGAACGTCGCAAAGAGTGTTGAACCCGGAACATAAGACATCGTCTGCGGACATGATTAGATATTTGTAATTAGCAAAACGTCAAATTCAATGCAATTTCCTTTTAAATAGTATTGATGGTTGCAAAATGGATGATACTATTTTATATCTCCCACTGATGTTAAAAATGCTATTAGTAAATTACAATTGGGGAAATCGGCAGGGCCTGAGTTCCTCTCGCCTGAGCATTTTATTTTTGCCAGCAAAAAGTGTATATACTTTTGAGTATGTGTTTTACTGCCGTACTTTTGCATGGTCTGTGTCCTCATAGATTCTCTGCTACTATTTTAGTCCAAATTATTAAAGACATAAATAGTAACATTACTGACAAAACAATTATCGGCCAATTGCATTGTCAACAATTGCTTCGAAAGTCATGGAATTTGATATTTTTTGCAAGATCGATTGCTATCTTGATTCATCACTCTACCAATTTGTCTCTCATTCTACTGACATGTGTGTATTTGTTCTGAAAGAAATCATTAGTTATTATAGGAAACGAGGTAGCAATGTTATTATTACGTTTATGGATGCTTCTAAAACATTCGATCGAGTTAATCACTGATCTCTATAAAAGCTGATCTCTAAAAATGTACCAATTCTTTTCGTAAGGTTTCTCCTTATCTGGTATAGAACTCAGAATATTTTTATTCGTTGGGCAAATTGCCTATCTGACAGTTTTACAATAGTGTTAAGCAGGGCTGAGTTTTATCTCCGAAGCTTTTCGATGTCTATGTTGATCATCTGAGTACAAGACTAGTTAATTCAAATGTGGGATGTAACATAGGTGGTGTTTTCATAAATCACTTAATAGTTGGTTGACATATGTGGCCACTATGGTGACCTGCATGACATTACTTTAAGTACGAAGAAAACACAATGCATGTGTGTCATTTCAAAACGTACTCAGATTGTATACACTCCATCTGTTTATCTTAATCGTATGAAAATTACATTTTTAGCAAAGAAAAAGCATCTTGGGTATTTGTTGACGGATCAGTTTAGTGATAATGAAGATATTGAGCGTCAAAAGAAAGCATTATATGTATCTGCAAATATGCTCTTGAGAAAGTTTTCTTTATGTTCTGTGAATGTAATGTGTAATCTTTTCAAAGCATATTGTTATCAATTATATGGTGGTAATCTGTGGGTTAATTATACTGCTTGTGTCTTGAAAAAAAGTGAAAGTTGGTTACAATAATGCAGCTCGCATTTTTCTGGGCAATGAGAGACGCAGTACTGCAAGCTCTATGTTTGTTTATAATAGGATCGATAGTTTTGATGCTCTTTTACGAAAGCAAATGTATAGTCTGATGAAAAGAATATCTTACAATGAAAATACAATTGTAAGAATGGTTAATGATGTACTGTTTTACAGTTCTGACTTGCGTAACCTGTGGAGAAAGTCGATCTTGCATGGTTAGTGAATGAATTCATATATGGATAGTATATCCAACACCAGTTGTATTTTTGTACCACAGTATCTGTATTTCCTTTGTGTAATTTATATGGACAAATGTAGTCCGAAATAAACAAGTACAATTAAATATAAAGTGACTGTGACAATTACGGGGGTTATGATGGTATTGTCGAACACTGACGTATCAGGCACGGTAAGGTTGGTATTCCAATACTGAAGGAGCCTAAGGAAGACTGGGGCAGCGAGTACGATGAATCCCAGATACTAATAATTGTAATTTTCAAAAAAAGGATATCAGAATTTTTTCTGCATGAAGGGTGTGTAAAACTTCATTTGAAGTGTGAGACAGTTATTAGAACATAAAGTGTCAACTGGTCAATGAAGGTGGATCTAAACATCGGTGTTACAATTTTCTTGTTATGACATCAGTCGAACTTAACTACACGGTGACTTGAGCGAAATCTCAAACATACCAAACCGTTCTGTTACTTACTAGTATACATAGGCGACACTTACGTGGTATGCGCAAGCCTGCAAAGCCGTCAGCAGTGGCCTGTCTGTAAACCTGCTCGTACTGCAATAACTTCAAATTGTTCAAATTGTTCACAAACAGTGCCTTTTGGTAAATACAATACCTATTTTAGCCTATTTATAACATCATACCTATTTTTGTGACAATATATAATTACAATATTATCATTTGACTATCTTTGCCAGCTTTTACGTATGTTGGGGAGCTTTCATAAATTATAAGGAGGCATATGGTCATATTCAGAAAACCTATCCTACGGGATCATATTCTGTAAACCTGTCCTAGGGAGGGTCAAAATTTTACATTTTTTGTAAGTGCACACAAATGCTAGATATTCTAATTCACCGGTAACAAACAGGCCAGAAACATTTACAATGTCATGAGAACTGCCAATAGTTGAAAGAAATTAAAAATTTCTGATGCAGCTCAAAACTTTATTTTCACTACACCGATTTCTCAATTTCACTTGAAGTTGTCAGTGCTTTGCCTCACAAAGTACAGGCATTGAAGAAATGCTACGTAATTATGTTAAGTGGAAAGTGACGTTTTGCTTTTTTGTTCCTTGTATCAACTACAACTGAAAATTCCACATCTTGATAGAGCCTGCAATGCGTAAACCATTGTTGAATTGCCTTTAAAGTGTAAATGTGAACAAAATAAATACTGGCTATGCATGCAAATTAAACTTATAGAACAGGGTTAGAAACAAAGAATATTTGGCTTTACAAAAAGCTTTAGTTAATGCAAGAAATAAAATACCATAACAGAATCTCTACCTACAAGAACACACACACACACACACACACACACACACACACACATATATATATATATATATATATATATATATATATATATATATATATATATATATATATATATATATATATATATATATATATATATATATATATATATATATATATACACGAAGAATGCGGTTCGACTTGTCCTATACAAAGTGCTATAAAAGTAGAGGAAGGAAGATTTATAAGGGCTGCTATAGAGAATTTATTTTACAATGTTATCTCTATAACGTCAGGAGACTAAACTGGAGTTAGTCTACAAAGGGTACACATCGCTGGTTACGCAGATGGTGGAATTTTGGTTGAGATTGAAAGTTGTTGCATAACAATATATTGCTGCTGTTATGAATATTCATTTCCAAGGAGAGGACTGCTTTACGTAGTTGGATGTATTTGGAAGTTACTAGTTGTTGCATAACGATGCCTTGCTTCTGTGACGGCATGATGACACAAGTTCATTTCTTTTGTTGAGCGTGGAACATTCTGGGTGACGGATGATAATAAATTTCTCAGTTAAACAAAGGCTGCACCGCTTGTTAGCACTGTCATATGGCTTGGCTTTGGCTAAGACCTTCCATGAGATAGTGTGCGTGATATTGTTGTACTTTAGCGTCCAAATGTGTTTACTTAGTTCGGTGGAGTTTCTGAAGTGTACATGTACAACCTGCAAATTTGTATTCACTGAACACCAGGTATTGAGTGCGTAGGCATCTGTTGGTATGTTTTCATTGGAATTCATTCAGCAGATTCGTGATGTATAAAGAAAAGTAGTGGAATTATATATCCATGTAAGTAATTGATACTCAGACTTGCACCGTAGTCTGCCTAAAGACAGGTCAATGTCTTCGGCAGGAGGTCAGTGGATTTCAGGGCTCACCTTTTTTATTTTGCCCTGCTTTTTTTATTTTGGTAATGGGGTCACAATGTTTTGGTAAAGCTTAATAGGGTATATATATAATATACATATCTGAATATTTGCAATTTGAAAGAATGGTGCAAAGTGTGGTCATCATGGCGAAGTTTATCCACAAATTTGGCATATAGTATGATAATTGATTGAGCGGAAGAAATTGAATCATTTTATCTCCGCTTCTCGCGAATAGATCCATCTGACCAGATAGATAATTGACGTTACGAAAACGGCAATGACGAATGTCTCGGCAGCATTTATGTCTCTTTACTATCACATTTTGTGCGTGTTTTAACTAGAATAGAATTGACGCAGCAATACTCAAAACTAAAAACGACAATGAACAATATGTTGAGTTATCGATATAAAGAAGGGTATACAACTGGCGCCATCATAAAATTATGTAAATTAGCATGTCCTACAAATAATTAAATGGTAAGGTATATTTCTAAATTCTCTTTAGCAAAATCCATCCTCTAAAAAAAACGATAAAAGTGAAATTATAATTTATACAGACAATATGAATTCTCACTCTGATACAAAATGTGATAAGTAGCTGGGGTCACTTTGATAATGCTTATATTAACTCATTGCCTAGAGTTGACAGAGTGCAAATAATATTTTTCATTTGGGTGGACTTGACAAACAAAATCAACCGAGAAAAACCTCAACAAAGCCAGGTTTACCCTCAACAGCTGCCGGACTTAAATACGATATTTCAATTACAGCACTTGAGATCGCTTGTAGTTATAACCCCGAGTAATGACTGTCTGTCATAAAACGCGTTTTTTTATGCATTGTGCCTGGAAAAAATTATGATAGATTGATTATTTCATAACAATCATCCCGCAGTTTTTACGTGTTGTGTCTTGCCATGAAGAGTATCTCTCTTGGTCAAGTCAATCCACTCCTTTTTTACTATAATAATGGTTAGTGCCAATATCTAGCTGACAATTATGTCCAAGACTGATGAAGAAAGGCATAATTTGATGGGAGGTTGCAAATCGAGTAACTGTCAATCGGGGAGCCATCAGTAATTACAGGGAGCTGGGCCAGGGGAATTTGAATCACGCAAAATACAACAAAGATTTTATCATATTCACTACTTTTGACATAGGTATGAATCTGCCGGTCCATCCCTGGCTACAATATTAGAGGGCTCCCTTTATAGTCCAGTCAATAGAATGTAGGCATTTCCTATAAAATCTTTTACAAAATAGCCCTGTTACACAATGTAGATTGTATTAGACTTTGAATCTACCTTTTCTTGGACCTTTTAGATATTTAAAGTGAACATAGACCCTAAAAACAGATTAAAAAAAGAAGTGACATGGTTGACTTATTGAATTAATGCAAATAAGAACTATTATTGCTGAAAGATATATTTGAAAACATTGCCTATATTAAAAACACAAAAATGATCTTACATAGGCATTACAATGTCAGCTTATCTCTTAAATGACTTTTTTAAATAGATTATCAGCTCCAGGTTTGTATAGATCTATGACCCGTTTAGGGTTTGGGTAAATTAGCTGTCTTATGCACGACTTCATTAAACTTACGGTATGTAATTTCCATGAACCTACTGAAATTTACAATGAAGAAATAGTTCTAATGATCTCTGTTGTTTTTTAACATCATATATAGTCATTTATAGGTCAAAAAAGGGAAAAGTGGCACATTGCAGTTATGTAAAATGAGGAATCTTAAATGATATGATGCATTGCCTACACACAAAAAAAAACATTAAATAATCAAATTGCTTGAATAAAATGTCAATTTGTTCAATATATTTTAATAAATCTATTAACAGCAACGACTTTGTTCCCATTTCTGAGTTTTATGTACTGTCTCCTCTTGGAGTTTACTAGTCGTTTTGTTTGTCGTTCTGGGACCCTCCCGAAATACAGAGTGGAAACATAAACTACTTTTTGTGTAAATTAAATATAATTTTTAAGTGAGATGCAGTGAAAAGTGAAACACGGTGGCAGCCATACTTGATTTACGCAAATTAGGAATATTTCGCGGGCGATAAAATACATTCAAAAATATTGCCTGGACAAAAAATAAGATAAATGCACACATTACTTGAACATAATGTCGCGTTTTCCTGAATTCAATATGCATATTTCTTTTATCAGTGAATGTAGTGCACCCTTTATCCGTTTACATCTATACAAATTAGGTATTTTATACCGCTTAGATTGTGTTGGACTTTTAGTATGTCATTCTAGAACCTGTCTAAAATACACAGAGAAAAAATAATTCTATTGCTGTCAGAAGTAGCTTAAAATAGTTTTGAATTAGGGATATTCAAAGAAAAAGAAGTGTTGTGGCGACCATATTGAATTTCTGCAAATGAGGAATATTTCGATGACGACAAAATATTTCCATCAACATTACCTTAACCTAAAACAAGGCAAATAAGCCGAAAACCTGCATATATCATAAATCTACAAAATGGTTTTAGTAGAAACAGTATATCAGCACCTAGTTTGTAACCATAACCGTTTTACATTTACTCAAATTAACGGTATGCATTGTTTACATTTCTAGATTGTACTAGGCTTTTAGTATGTCATTGTAGGACTTCTGTGAAGTACACAGTGAATAAATTATATTATTGCTGTCAAATGTAGCTTAAAAATAGTTATTAATTGGGAAAAATACAAAGAAAAGTGAAGGTTGTGACGGCCATATTGGATTTATGCAAATAAGGAATATTTCTATGACTACAAAATATGTCTATCAACATTGTCTAATCCAAAAACCAAGGCAAACAAGCGAAAAAACTGTATCAAAATTATGTTTAGCCACATGTTTTAAGTAGAAACCATCAATCAGCGACAATTTTATACCCATGAGCCCCCTTTACATTTATGCAAATTAGGCACTGTTGCACCCCTTAGATTTTATTATACTTTTATCATGTTATTTCTAGGACCTTTCCAAAATGCATGGTGAATAAATTATCTCTGTTGCAATTAGTCCTAGGTTGACCCCTTTTTTGGCTTAGATTGACTGGACTATTATAACTACAGTTTGAAAGAATGAACTATTTTGTTTTGTAATTGCATGTTGTTTATTCCGGAAAAACAACTGAAAAACGTCTTACTTGTATGTAATCTGAAAACATTGTCTGCAAGGCACATCATACAGTATAAGTGATCGCTGAAAAAAATTCTAATCTTTTCTTCAGTGTACACCCGTTTCTAATAGTTGATTCTAGGCACCCCTGTTTTTCAAAATGACTGCAGTTTTTCGTCATCGTGTTAAATCCCTGTATGGCGGTTGTAGGTGAAGGAAACATAGTTTCGTAACTAATCAGGAGTCTCACAAAGAAACAACATAAGGCCGAACAAAACAAATTGTGCTGTTCCGATAACCCGATCTATTTTTTACCTGCCGACCCTAAACTTTTTTGAGCTACGTAAACACGGAAGTAAAAGAGAGAAAGAAAAAACCTTAAAATCATGTGTTCATTACCTTGCATTTGATTTTTGCTTGAACGAGGATTTCTTTTTTTTTTTTTCCTGTTATATGTATGATACATTTTTCTGTAAATGTTGTGGCCGGTGTTTGACCGCCCTGAACCACTGAAAAATGCATATTTAAAAATAAAAATATTTTGGAAAAAATTCCTGCCAACCTACCTACCCTATTTTTGAAAACCATGTTATCGGAACAGCACAATTTATTCTTTTGGCCTGAGTAAAGCATTTGGGAAGTTGGCTATACCCATCACATGCCCAAAATCATCTGCAGTAAAACTACATTTGTTTCAACTTCGCTGACTTTGCATAGATTATGAATTTATGTAATTATTCCACAATCACAAAAATAATATTTTTGTTTGCCAAGACTGTTTATATTCTTATATTATAAGTTTATCGATAAAATAAGTAATTACGCATACATTTTTACTATAGCCAAATTGTGATTAATCATCAAATGGTTTGAACGCGGAGGCACTAGCGACTAATTGGACGTTCACTTAATTGCTATCCGACTTGAGAACACTTTTTATGATCCGCTGCTACAACTGCGTATGTGAAGACCAATTCCTCGGCGGTCAGTAATGGATTGATGCAGGGACTGTGGTGTGAGTCAACGCTTACGACGTCACCGGCACACTTAAGAACGCTGCAAAGAGTCTCGAACCAGGAACATAAAACATCGTTTGTAACTAGCAAAAAAAAAAACAACTTCTGTGCAATTTCCTTTTAAATATAAAGTGACTGTGACAATTACGGGGGCTATGATGGTATTGTCGAACACTGACGTATTCTAATGCTGAAGGAGTGTGAGGAAGACTGGGGCATGCCCCATGGGAGTACGATTAATCCCAGATACTTACAATTTTAATTTTCAAAACTGAGATGTCAGATATTGCTCTGAGGTGTTAAAGGTTATTTGAATATACGTGCCAACTGGCCCTTGAAGGTGGATTAAACATTGGTGTTACAATTTTCTTGTAATGACATCAGTCGAACTAAATGATGACTTGAGCGAAATCTCAAACATACCAAACCATTCTAGTGCTTATTAATAATAGCATACATATATGACACGTGTTATGCATCAGCCTGCAAAGCCGTCAGCAGTGCTCGTGCTGCAATAACTTAAAAAGGTTCAAATTGTTCAAAAACAGTACCTTTTGTTTAATACGGTACATATTTTCACCTATTTGTAACATCATACCTATTTTTGTTACATTTTAGAATAACAATGGTAACTATCATTGCAAGCCCTTACTTACGATAGGGAGCTTTCGTTTACTATATAAAGGGGGCGTGGGAAAAAGTCATATTCTGAAAACATCCTAAGGGATCACATCTGAAAAACTGTCCTTGGAAGGGTCAAAGTTGCAAATTTTACATTTTTAAAGTACACACAAATGACGGATATTCAAATTCACCAGAGAAAAACAGGCCAGAAACATTTAAAAAGTCAGAAAACTACCAATAGTTGTAATAAAGTTAAAACTTTTGATTCGGCTCAGAACTTTATTTTCATTAATTCTACTTGAAGATGTCAGTACTTTGCCTCAAACATTATATGCATTGAAGAAGTGCTACAGAATTAAGTTTAGTGGAAAATGGCATGTAATTTTGCATTTTATTCCCTGTAACAACTATGGCTCAAAATTCAATTTCTTGATAGAACCAGCAACGTGCAATACATTGTTGAATTGCCTATAAAGTGTAAACAAAGTGTAAATGTAAACAAAGGTAAATACTGGTTATGCATACATAATAAAGCTGTATTAACAGGCTGATAAACAAAGATGGCTTTTACTGAAAGCTGTAGTTAATACACAAAAAAATGTATTTCAAATATATATAAAACACACACACACACACACACACACACACACACACACACACACACACACACATATATATATATATATATATATATATATATATATATATATATATATATATATATATAATATATATATATATATAAAACACTGTTTAATGATTTTTTGATTCTCTTTATGTGACAATGTCAGTTTGCTGAAAAGGATGAAATGACAGACGTTTACTGTAATACTAGTGATGAATATTGATGAATGCTGGGATAGAATACAAAAAACAATGTAAATGGGAGATTAATAAACATGTTCATTTTGGTCCCAAGTGATCTCAAACACAGTGACTGGGTAATGTAAAAAGTCAACGACTAATGATCTGGCTATGTGAAAGGTGTATCTGTGCCACTAACAGACATAATTTAGTTTTATTTGTCAAATTTCAATGTTCAATAGCTGAATATTGAATACGTCTTCAATCAATAGCTCACACCACAAGGATACAGCAGTTTTTCTCTACTGGTTCACTTGTGCCATGAGACTGGACATAAATTACAGGGCCGTTGGGCTGGTGTTTTCCAAATGGCGCTGCGACGCGTTAAAAAGAGTGACTCTTAAAAATTATTTGCACGAAAAATTGGCGACCCTCCCTAATTTTCCATGCGCAAAACACAGTGAACCTCCCCTGGCGTGTTGCAGTCCATATCAATAATATCTCAATTTACATAACATTTCTCTCACTATACTTTTGACCATTCAAAGAACACTTAACATTTACAAATGGTCACTTTATCCAACGTTTCAGTTCGCAATTTACCTCTAAATTACCATGTGAAGTTAATTGATGATTTAGCTTGAAATTCCAATATCATATTTGTTGTTCACATCTGGACTTTCAAACATCCCATTCTAATCAAGCACACTTATATCAGACTAAATGGTTGACAAACTAAGCAACTAATTTGGAAGTGAATCTTCTGTTATTTTCACATCGACAATATTATTTAATAAATGAGATTTATTCTTCGTTTTAGAAAGAATATATTAAGTTTCAATTTCGTACTCAAAGTGTTCACTTTACGAGCACTTTCGGAAAGGTTTCCAGTAAGTACCTAACATGTCGTAGAGGGCGTGATTTCCGGTTGTTGTTCAGTGAGGATACAGACACAGTACACGTATTCGTCTGCGCTTTTTAATGGATGGACTCAAATAGATGTGATTACACAGTTCCGACGCAGTACAAACTCTGTTCATCGAGAAAATGTGACACGAATTACGACAACCTAAAGACCAAAAAAAACCCCACAATTTGAACTCTGATAGAAGAATCCGAACTAATTTCGGATTCTTCGAACAAATTTCGGAATTTCCGTTTAATTTCAAATTTTCTCATCAGATATTAATGTCACTATAATAATGAATATAATTGTACCATGACTTTCCAGTTAAGATATTTTACATTTAAACAAATCCCTTTTTAAAATTCATATTCACTAAAAATATTCTGCTGATTTTTCAGAAGAACACATTGTTCAGTAAAAATAAATCAGCTTAATTTTGATAAATCGGCTGAAATTTTCAGCTGAAAGGAATTTTCTAATAATTTCTAAAAAATCGGCTAAATTTTTTATCTAAAAACAAGATATGCACCTGATTTTTCAAATACTATCTAAAAATCCAGCTGATTGTTATGTTAACAAAGAAATATTCACCAGAAGAGATTTTTCAGCTGGAAAAGCAACTGATTTTTTTACAGATTAATGTGATCCCCAGAAAATGCAGCTAAATTTTACGCTAATCACGTACTTTTGGAACGGTGTGGCACAAATTCTAGGATTACAAATTTAAATCTAGGATCATATTTGTAAACCTCCTACCAACATACACTCATGACAAAATATGCAATTAAGGTAAAGGGCGACGAATTCGGACGCGCACGCGCTTTAGAACGTTTCTGCGCAGATTTAACTCCAGGCGGACGCAGATATGCGATTTTTCCGTTGTTGCTAAGCATGCTTATGCCAAATTCCATCGTTGCCAAGGGGTCCTGGCGTGCGCTTCAGAGCAACATCTGACTGACTGGGCGACGGTTCAGGTAGGTGGAGCTCTCCAAAATTTCGTTTAATTTCGCCCAGTAAGTTTGAGATCGAATATTTTACGTAATCTTATTTTAAGAATAATGGTCTGCGATTAAAATTGACCGTTCATGCAGTAATCCTCCTCTAAATAATGTAAATATGACCAAAGAAAATTGACATTGCTGACGATAGTGGATTGCATCGTTAGGAGAAAGTTGTCGGTATTATGTCCTGCTTTCTAATGTTAACATTTTCGTCTCACGGCCTTATCTTGAACAATTTTAGTAATTTCCGTAACAGTTTATGTATAGGAATAGATTTTGTGAATATCGCTTCTGGAGGAGGTCATTTGACAGTACGATAGTGTTTGAAATGCAGACACCTGAAAACCGGAAGTACATTGTTTCCAGGCGATATCATTGATGACAACTTCGTTCACAATATTCTCACTTAGTATCACGGTCGTTTAATCCAGTTATTTGTTAGGGAAGCATTAAGTTGACAATCTTATGTGGCCTACTTAATGTATAGTCATGCAGAATAGTTATAACCGTCGCAGTATTTCAAAAACAATAACATGTATCCTCGAGCTACAGTCA
>NC_091933.1:35220292-35315292 GCF_041260155.1 Ptychodera flava
TTGCCACTGAAGACATAAATCATTTACTTTATTACAATCTGGATTTGTTCAATTTTATGAATTTTGATTGAAAATGAACTCAAAGTTCCGTCATAAGATTGTGACAATGATATTCAAAAATGTAGAAAGCGAAAAGCTGTTTGGTGTGGAAGATCCAGAGTCATTTATCATAAACATTACATGTTGATAGTATTGTGAAAAAATAAAGAGCAATCTGTATCTTCTTGCCAGAATTTAAGCATTTTTACCAGTTTCAGCAAGGCGTCAGTTTTATAAGTTTCATTTTACCATATTTTGATTATGGTCTCGGTGTTTGGGGTTGTTGTAGTCAAAAGGATATGGATCACTTGAACTGTCTTTTAAAGCAGGCAATGCGACTAATTTTGAATTGTGACATTGGTACCTCATCCATTGAAATGTTTACACTTCTACAATGGTATCTGCTATCCAATCGCTATAAGTACAACCTAGTAGTGTCTGTTTACAAGGGTATGTTGTGGCCAGTCTCCTCCATACATCCGGGATATGATAACAAAGATCCACAAAGATCTTTAAGATCTGTTAGTAATAAAGCTCTACAAGCTCCATTTGCTAGAACCGAGTCTTTTTGAGTAATTACCCGTACAACAATGTGCCTACAGCAATAAGAAGTTGTACAAGTGTTAGAGTTTTTAAGCAGGCTTGTTGCAAATTTTATCGACAAAGCTTTTTGTACACTTTTACATGAAGCCTGTCTGTGTTGTAATGTTGTTGTTATCCTGTACTTTGTCTTCTGTGTATAAGTTTTCTTTGTGAAAAGAGGTGTATACCTATCATGGCTATAGAATATTGTTGTTGTATTGTTATAAGATATTTATTGCATCAAATTGTAAAGATTTATAATACGAATTATAGTTTCGGTTAATCACATAACCCCATTATTAATTAAACCTATACTTTTAGACAATAATTGTTAAAATAATCGAACTCAGGTATAGCTTTGAAGCTGTGATTCTTGTATTTTTTCCCCTTTCTGGCTCAATATGCAAATCAGTGACAATCAGTAATAGTCCATTTATGTTTATAGTAAATTTATATTGACAACTTCAGAGATACAAGGCTTCAGCGAATCGCCTCATTTTTATGCTTAATTTTCTGCAGTTTTATAAGGGAGATACTTTCTCCAGCGCAAAAGTTCAGGATGAGATTCTTTGAGAAACGCGACAATGAGTATCATCGCTAGAGGGCAACCTTCACGCATGCGCTTTAGCTGCTGTTTGCGGGATTTGCAAGGACTACCTGACCAGTCAGTGCTATTTTAAGTTAACATTTCCGTCTCACGGCCTTATCGCCAAAACTGAGGGCACAGCGTTCAAGTTAGATGTCTGTGTAAAAGGACAGAGACAAAATCAAACTTGGAGAAGAAGCATGTAATGAGCATGACCGGAAAATTCAGGAGTGAATGAGTTGTATTTTCTGTCAAAACGCACGAGACAATATTTTGACTTCACGATTTTTCTGCAAAATAAACTAATAAGACACTAAATAGTATATGATTTGGGAAATCTAACTATCAATTTCTCAATTCGTCTTGTTATAAGTAACATAAAATGAATTCTCGATGAGCTATAGGCGAAATATCTTTACAAAGTGTAGCGCTTGATTTAGTGACTTTTTTTGAAATTTTCGCGTTCCATACCACCCACGAAGGAAAATCGATTTTGCGCGTCTCGGGTATCTGCGTCCGCACTGTCCAGCCTGCCGCAAATGGGTTATTTTGTAGCGCATGTATTTAACATCACCTGTCATTGTTGAAATAGCGCTTCTACCTAATTTTTGACCCAGTCTCTTAGAAATACATGTGACCTATAACCTTGTCATATTTTGACCCCCTAAGAAGCTGGTTTTTATTCAATATTAGCGAAAAATTAACATTTCTCTCCCATTTACATGGCGCATATTACCCATTCACTTGGAGATATTGTAAAAAGTAGCGTAGTGACACCCTTTTATTAAAAGTGTAAACTAAATGATATTATATCAGGATTTTATTCGCCAAGTATGGTCAAAATGACACCATTAAAAGCGACAGGAAGAAAGTTCGAAAATTATGTAGTGATATAATTTCGATATCGTCATTTTGTAATCGATACTTATGTTAAAATTTCTTTACAAACATCATGAAAACTATATATTCGATAGATATGGATCTTAAGTCATGGTATTTTTTAAAATTAACTCATTTGCTAAGCGTTTTATAATTGCTTTCTTTAGTTCAAGTGAATTATATCATTTTTATTTATTTCTAACGACGCCATTTTAACGTCCGTTTCCATGGAAACGAGCGTGGTGACCCCCATTTTTTATTTCATTTTTGCACTTGCACAACTTCCAAGAATATTTATGCAAAGTTTAAAAAAAAGACACCACAGCCTAATTTTGACGTAATTCGTAGTACTTCACCTTAAGTAAGAGTGGTATCATTTTTCGGACTTCAGAATTCCGAAATTTGTTCGGATTCTGTTACTAGCAGACTTCTTGGAACGTTGAAAAAGTGTTCAGGCGTATTGTATTATTTATTTATTTCACTTTATTTCGGACTTAATCTGTCCATTGAATTCTGATTGCACAGGTAAGAAATATCTCTTAAAACATTTCAAAAATGTAATATTTCTTCTGTATAATATTGTGCTGATAGAAGATGACAAAACAAAAGGACAGGGAATAATCCACAATTTACAAATATCGGAGATAAAAATAAAGACGATCATGTACCAGCCTGACGAGTATATTTTCACTTCCCGATATATGTTTCAAAAAACCTATACTACATTTGATTTCTACTAAGTGCATCGAAGTTGTACAAATTATCGGTGAAAAACATTACATTGGCACTACTCCGTTTGTCAAATCCTAGCAATATCCGAGCCGCATAATTGTAGGCGACCCTCGACTTTCTCAGGGCATTTTCAGTATGGTTGAACCAAAGGCGTGCCCAATACACTTAACATCAAAAGAGCATGATGAGAATTTCCTGAGAAGCATTTTGGCTGAAACGTAGAACGATCTTTTCTGACGTTAAATCGACTCTGAGTTGTTAATACATAACCAAGATACATTTTGTTCTCTACGAAAACAAGTTTCACACTATTAAGATACACCGTAGGTAAACGAACGATATTTGACTTGTCAGTGACGCATAAATATTCTGTATTTAGTATTATAGGCAATGTTGTAAATATCACCATAACTACTGCATATATTTACCAGCTTCTGTATCCCTTTGACAGAAGAACTTAACAAACGTTATCAGCATACATTAAGTGGTTTATGAAGCAACCCCCTACATATCACCCTGTTAAAGAATTTGTAAGTCGTACACTCAATTAACTGATCAACATAAACATTACAGAGTTACATTGACAAAAGTTCCCTTGTTTCACATCGTTAGAAATTGTCAAACCAGATGAAATGCAGTCACCCCAACGAATTAATAAAATAAATATACGCTGAATCCTATACCAAATAAGTAGATTTGGTTCAAGTCTGTGATTTGTTAATGTTTGAGTGGAGTGAACGCAATAACATGTATTTTGCTTTCATGTGAAACGCTCGCGTGAGTGGAGTTGACGCGATGTGTCGGGTGAACGCTATACAGGGGAGTTTCACCCGGAATCATTGAATCCTACAGAAACTAACTCACTATACTGCGCAGACTCAAAGGTAACGCATTCAATCGCTGGGAAAACATGGCCTGGGCTACCAAATTCCGAATAGGTTTGAACGAAATCGGAGAGACAGAAACTATTATAAATGATTTTATTTTTTTTTAATTCACCGACTTGAACCAAGTCTACCAAATAAGGAGAAATCTCACAATATAGATCGATACTTTACGAGAAACCAACTTCTTTGAGAATGACCAATGATTTACTCGATCAAATGCTTTAGATGCATCTAAGAAAGATACAATGACATTACTTCCATGTTTCCTATAGTAGTTGATTATTTCCTTTACAAACGAAAAGACAGATATCAGTTCAATGTCCTTTCTTGAAGCCAAACTGGTGAAGGTGATGTTTCCGAAAAAGGCTAAATTTTACTAAAAATAAGAACTTCCATAATTTTAGAAGCAATGGTACGATAATGTTATAGGCCAATAGTTGTTTATATGTTACTTATCACTATTTTTATCTTTGATAATCAGGACTAAAATAGTTTCAGAAAGTCTGTTTGGACACACACCATGAACTAACATTGCTGCAAAGCACATACTAAGCAAAACTGACACTTTGGTACTAGCATGTGTTACTAGCATGAATAAAATGTTCTGCTGAAAGTGAATCAGGACCAACATTTTTACACTTTTGTAATTTACCAAAGGCACACTGAATGTCATAAGGAGAAACACGGACTGTATCATCACAGTCCTCTGTGGTCTATTCCGCTCTGCGTCTATGCGCCCCATAGACGTGTGTACATATGCCTTTCTCAGGCATGTGTACACACGTCTATGGGGCGCATAGATGCAGAGCGGAATAGACCACAGGGGACTGTGATTGAACGCCAAAATTGGCGTTGATCACCACTACGAAAACTTGTTGCTGTTGTATCAGTAAGGACTTGATGTTTGTTACGTCTACAATGTCTCAAAGCATACTTAAAGCGGGCATGGGTGCGACGTTTAAAATCAAATAATGGTATTTATATTCATCTGTAGATTTCGAATGTAAACGTGTCTATTGAAGACAGGTTGGTATTCTCCATACGTAAGAAACAACCCTTTTCCAGAAACTAAGTCGAGGATTTTCCGAGTCGTTTGGATGGGGAGGCGGTCGACACTAAATTTTTAAGGAATGGAATTACGGCGGCCCGTAACTGCAATAATTGTAGCCTCGATGGGCTGACATGTGCGGCTTGGGCCTCCGTCGTGCGGCTTGCGACAGGCCCAAGTTGCACAGCCCAGCCTACCAAGGCTACAATTATTGCAACTGAACCGGGGAACTAAAGTCACCCGCTACGTGTACGATAGCGGTATAGGACGCCCTCACAAGTGTAAGACTAAATTTCTTTCGTGCAAATTTAAAATACGAATGGTCCCGAACCGGAGGAGCTAGTGTTCGTTCAAGGTAACATCATCGACCAGTTGTTTTCAGGAATTTATCTCCTGCTAGGATTGGCGAGAACTTGTAATATACAAATCATGACCAACTGGTGGACTAATAAAGTGTCAGTACCTGGGCACAAAAGCTACAAATAACCGACTTAAATTTTGTTCTGTGTAATTTACATTTCAGGAAACGATTACAATTGATAAAACCTACCCTCACCAAAACAAGAATGCATATTTCCTGACAAAACTGAAAACAATGACTGTAGGAAACATAAGACTTTGAGCTCTCACTACAATCCCAGGCATGCAGTAATTAAAATCACAAACACCACAAAATTTAGTTTACTCATTTATAAACTATTAGTGTTGTTTCTGTGGAAGGCAAAAGCCATCGCTAATAATATGTGCCGGATCTCCTAGAAAGATCCACATGCTTATAGAAGGCGTTTCTTTGTGATGACAGCCCCGTAACACCGTACATCAAATTGCATTGTGAAAGCTTGGCAATGAATTATAAATGACAAACACATTGAAGCCCCAATAGCTGCAAATGTGTATCTCAAAATATCCTGTTTTCCAAGTTTTTTTTTTAAATAAGACCAATAAGACTGAAAAAGTGTATAACACTGTCATAAGTGCATGTTTTATATAAATTCAAACGTTTTAACATCATGTTAGAGTTCCCAGCAGTTTTGAAAACTAATCGCTGACAGAGAAAATAAAGATTACAATAACAAAATGTTGGCCATCCTGTGTTGCACTCAAGTAAATGGCACCATACTTGTTTATTTGTGATCACGAAGTGTATGTGCAGGAAATACTGCATTTTTGTTTGTACTTTTCCATGGGGAGCCATTTTAGGAGTTCGGCACCAGTTTATTATTTAACCTATTACAGTAAAATGAGTAGGAATGGTCCAAATCAGCAAGCAGTGATACTTCTTTACACGTCCTTCAGTTAGCACATTTACATGAATCAACTTTGGTTTGAAAATAATCATGAAAATAATACTTAAATTCGCAGCTATTGGGGCTTTAACAAAAATCTCCTCTGAATGTAGTCTCGCTTCCAGACCTCGTCGCTTCGCCAGTGCAAAGTGCGCCGCTGGCGGTAGGAACATGAAGTGATTTTTCCACTGGCTGGGCGCTTTGCGACTCGGCGCTCCGTGACTCGCCATGTCCTACCGCCAGCGGCGCACTTTGCTGTGGCAAAGCGACGAGGTCTGGTAAAACGAGACTATTCTGAATGCAACATACCTGTATATGATTCTAACCCTTGTCACACAGATGCAGGCCTTTTCGCTCTACAGGACAAGCGATTGATACAGCTCTACTTTCAAAGAAAGCTTTAATGAAAATGATCCGATTCTATTTAATACTTGATAATTCACAGAAATACTTCGCACTGACAGTAGATTATCAGAGTCGGTTATTTTGAAGCAATATGAATTGAAAACTTAATCAGCACTGTTAACTATATCACTGCAAGTCACACGTGATCACTGGAACACCTTTTTCATGGGCAAAATTCATTCACATATGCCATTGGGACAAACCTTCACAAATTATTTGGAATCTACTGGGTAGAAACAGTAGTTCAAAATATGAAAGCTGTCATATAAACAGTTGCTGTCATCTATTCCTATACTGTTTTAAAAACTGCGAAGAAAAGAGACCTCATTTGCAAAAAAAAAGTTTGTGAAAATGTTTTTTTATTATTTTAATAACTAAATTATAACTACTGTCATAACACAGTGTGCTTATACACAGGAGTCAGCTGGGTTTGATTGTTAGAACATTACAAATCATCAAAAATAATTTCAAAATAACTATTGACGAAATCATTTTGACACAACTTTGTCTTCACCCATCGTTACAATACAATACTATCTGTGTATCTGCTGCTGTTTCAGTCTCCACTACCAGGTTACATATAAAAGAATCATACCTGTGTTCCTATCATCCAGCATATCCAAAGAAAGTGAACGGAAAGCTTTTTGACAAAAGTTGCATTGTTGTGACTATAGAATGTCAGAAAACCGTCTTTTTTTGTCCAATTGGAAAAAAGCAAGGTTAAATTTTTATTTTCTTTCATGATTTTTTTTTGCTCAAACCTAAACGACAATGTGTCAGCCAGTTATTTCAATTGATCTGATCACCACCAACTGACTGACACAGTGGAATATTGAGTTGCTACGATGAATCTTGGCTGAACTGGCTGACTGACTGAATTGAAATGATATCGATAGCACCACAAAATCATGCAGCTTGAAGTGTATTCGGCCTTCATAGCAGACATACCAACTGCTTATCCAGCATTTGACATGGCCGGTATAGAAATCGGCAAATGTTCTTCTACACTGCATACGGCTGAACAGAACTGTCAAGTGTGCAAAAAACTGAACTTCCCCACACCGACACATTTCCTAACATTGAAAAGAAAAAAACTGCTTTTCTGATTTCGCCCCTCAGTCACAATGTGTTCACACGACAGAAGGCTGGGAGTACAGGTAATGGAATCATATTCAAAGGTGTACCCGTTAATTTGTGTAAAGCAGATACCAACACAACAAAAGCTACAAAATACATTCTGAAAAGTCACAGAAATACACGATATATATGAGATAATATATATTTATATTTATAAAATAAAAAATAATAAGTCGTAGGTATAGAAAGAACATCTTATTCAATGAAACAGAAGCAAACAATAATTGCAAGACAATCAGAAATATATCCAAAAATGAACAAAAGCCTACAAGTGCACTACTGGTATAGTTTTACTACTGAAATTTTTCTACCTTTCTACAATTTTCAGTTTTTATGCATTGTTTGATTAATGCTGTAAACAGTTGTCAAAACACTTATTTAGAAAAAAAACTGGTTCAAATTTACAATTGGCACTAAAAAAAGCTGACAAGATTTGTAACAATTACAGAAATAGAGTGGATACATACATATTAGAAAAAATTTTAGCACTTTCCTACAGAGGTGCACAGGCCTCTGTTGATTTTCCAAAACTGTAAAGGTTTTAGTAATCTTCAATGCCAACATCAAATCTTTTTTTTTCAATCCAAATAGGAGATTGGCACCAACACATAAAATTGCGATGATATACAGAAGTTGACACAGAAATGAATTTCAGATGATGTGGCCTTCACACATTAAATACTTCAAGATTAGGCTGAAAAAAAGGAAACATCAAGGAGTCAAGATTTCTCTCGCAAATCTGAGACCAGTTGAAGATTTTCAGAATATGGAGCAAGAGACGATCAGATTTCTGAGGTGCAGGATCAAGTCGGGGGCAGACTTGGAAACAGCAAGTGATGTCTTTTGATTACTGGATTTCAAATTCTACATCAAGGAAGCTAGATTTTTTTAAAAGATCTACCATTTCATATATTTACTACCTCCATACTATGGTATGATCAAAATGTAAGAAATAAGAAGACTGTATCGTTAATGTGTCTGATGATTGGAATAAATATGAATGACACGGACGATAAAGGTCATACATGTAAATATGGCAATATATTGGTTGTGTTATATTTGGACCTGACGATATATAACGTGAATATGTTTATTTACCAAAACAATAAACAATTGAAAGCATACCTGAAATTGAAAACGGTTTTTATTTCAGCTATACAATGAATCAACACAGCATTGACACCGTATTTGTCTCCTTTTTTTTTAGAATCCGTCAATTTACAGTATTGAAATGGCTTCATGAATGGCATTGCTCTTCCCGATCTCCATTGGTGATTATTTCCTGTTATTTTTGGTCCTTTCAAGAGAAAACTGCATAACAATTTCTTTTCACTGTAGTCACTTAAAATTCAAAGTGCCGACATATAGTCATTTGTTAAAATGAGATGAAATGCATCTGTGAAGATTTAAATGTTGACAAAAAATTTTAAATGTTGACAAAAGTTATGGCGAGTGATATTTCAAGTGATCTACTGAAATAGTTTCCCTATGTGATTGTCAACTTTCGTTTCTTGGTGTATTTTCATTTTCTGTCGTAATATGTCTGACAACTTCAGTAAACTAACAGCTTGTTCATAATTCACCATTAATCCTAATAAAAGTATGTTAAAAGCATACACTTATCAGGATATCAAGTTTCTGTGACTTAATTTTCCCTATAATCCCTTCCCACATTGTCTTGATGAAACTATTCCAAAACACATGTGCAGTTTTTTTTAATTTCTACACATGTTCGTATGCTTTGTTTAAAATATTCAGAACTGAAAAACAATAATGTCATTAAAAAAAGCTGGGTGTCCATGTATGTTTGATGGTAGGCATCAGTTTGGAATAATTTCATCAAGCACTAGTCCCATCTCGGCAGACCTTATGGCGGTACATATGGTGGTGGAGCTCTGTATGCTGGAGTGATATGTGGTCTTGAACTGCGACTTTCCGGAGAAGAGGAGAATGGTGGGGGCCTCTGGTACGGTGGTGATCCGGACAAATCCTCGTCATCTTCCGGCTGATTTTGCGAGAGTAGAGGTTGATTGCTGGGGGAATCCTGCCTTGGGTACTCAGGCGGAAGAGGTGGCTTCTCATCTCTCATGATCAGAGGAGTCTTGGAAGAAGGGGGTTTCTCAGTCTCTTCGAGCTCACTGGCAAAAATGATGGGAATGCCCTTCTTGATGAAGGTGTTTTCATCTTCGTCGGACAGCTTGCCCTTTCGACATGTCCTGTAGAGGACAAACGCCACAAGTCCACCGATAAGCAAGACCACAGCAATGACAACTGCCGGGACGATGGTTATCACCCAGATGTCTTCCTCACTGCTTGAATGTTGCGATCCCGCTAGATCTGGACCGTCAGGTTCCGGGGTGGACATCTCGCTATCAACGCAGGACCCAATAGGCTGGAGTGTTATTTTGGTGACCATGTATTCCGGCTCAAGAGCTTCTTTCAAAGCCTGGCTTGGCTCCCCGTCGGGACCGTTGGAAGTGACCACCTTGGCAAGATTTCCAAACTGGGCCACAGGGCAAGGTTCATATGGTAAAGAGTTGTTCGTCCATCCGAATATGGTGGAGCCTTTCTTGAAATAGAGGACAGTGATAGCATTGGAATCGGGGTCACCATACAGAGTAGCAATTCTGTTGATCAAATCAATTTTCTTGTTTATGTCAGTCTCAAATTCTTCCAGCTCATTTGTCAATGTTATGCTGAATTCATGGTTTGCCTTATGCATACTTGGCAAGACTTCTATCTCAAAAGCGTCCCGTGTCACCATTCCACCGCTGTCGATGGCAGCTATAATGTATTCGTGTTTACCAGCCTGTTCGCTCATAGGCAAACCAAACAAGGTCTGGGTGTCTGGATCAAACTGCACCCATGAATTCATGTGTGTCGGCTTGCCCTCAATAGACTCGAACTGCAACATCAAGTTGCGTGTTGTGCCATCCTCCTCATCGTAGAATGTGTCCTCTGGGATGCGGAAGTTCAACATTTCACCTTCATAAGCGACGACACGATCGATGTGATTCAACAGGTCTGGTTTCTTGTTGGACTCTGCACACATTCCAACCATCTCTCGTTCTACTTTTGTCACATGATAATCTGGAGACATGGCATCCTTAAGAGCTCGACTTGGCTCAGTTTCGTGACTATGGGATGTAAGTTTCTTGGAAAGCTCGCCAAACTGGACCACAGGACAGGGCTCATAGGGAAGAGAGTTATTTGTCCATCCTACGATAGCCGGATCTTTCTTGAAATACAGCACAGATATAGCATCAGGACTGGCATCTCCATACACTTGTGCTATCCTATTGACAACATCAATTCTCTTCATGACATCGTTTTCAAGTACCTCGTGCATTTTCTTCAGTGTTATGCTGAACTCATGGTTCGGTCTGTGTGCCATGGGCACAACCTCTATCTCAAAGGCGTCTCTTGCTTGTCCACCCCTGCTGTCGGTGGCAACGATGACATATTCATGAACACCGAGCTCTCCGTTCATGGGTAGGGCATGCAGAACCTGTGCATTTGCATCAAACTTAATCCAGGAGTTCATTGCCACTGCTTCGCCAGCTGCTGTTACCAGTGATAACATTAGGTTGGCAGTGGAGCCATCTTCGGCATCATAAAACGTGTCATCAGGGATCGGGAAGTTCAGAACCCCTCCGTCAGAGACAACCAGCCTGTCAACAGTATTCACAAGGGCTGGGACACTGTTGGGGACCGGTGTAGTACCGGCAGGTGGGCTGAGTGGACCAACCTCAATGACAAACCTATCCATAGCATCTTTCCATCTTTGTCCATTGCCACCATGATGTATTCCTGACGAGTGGAAGCCACATCCGCCGTTGGAGTACCGAACAAGGTCTGCGCTTTTGTGTTGAACTGTATCCATGAGCTTTTGTCAACAACAAGTCCCTCTGTGGTCAGGAACATCAACTTCAAACTGCGAGTTTTTCCATCTTCTGCATCATAGAAAGTATCCTTGGGGATGCGGTAGGTGAGCACTTCGCCCACGTTGGCATGTATTGTACCCAGAGGGGACCTTACCACAGGGGCTTTGTTGCGTTTTGGCTTCTCTGTAGCGGGAGGAGCTGGCGTTGGAGTAACTGGCATGAAAGTCCGGCTAGGCTTAGTCTCAGAGGGAGTACTTGACATGGTTGGTACTGCCGTCAAGGCCTCTGTCTCTGATGGCATTGGTTGGGTATAGGAGCGACTTGGTCCTTCAGTAGCAGTGACTGGTTTCGTTGGCGCTGGTGTTGGCATGGGCACGTGTGTCATCATGCTGGGTGTCTTGGTCTTGGGTGGCATCTTTCGAGTTGGCGAAGCAGACGGTGTTCGAACCTTTGTATCCGTCGCCTTCATAGATGGGGTCATACTCTTGGTTGGGGCAATTTTCGTTGCGGTCCGGATAGCTTCTGACATGACCGGTGAAGTTTCACTTGGAACAACACGGCTTGACGGAATTGCTGTCGATTCCATCACTGGTACTTCTGTGGTTGACGTGGGCATCGGCTTGCTGGGTAAAAGTGTTGGCACAGGAGTGGCCAGTGCCGCTATCTGCCTTTTCATTCTCTTTGACATGTGTGATTCGGCATGGGTGATGTGCCAGCCAATCACGTTATGGCCGATGTTCTTGGCGAGGGCGCCGTCCTTGGAGGTAGTTTCAATCACCATCACTACTGGCAGCTTGTTAACATCATAGCCACAGCCAACAGGCCACGACAGGAGAATTCCAGGGTATGTCTGCTTTTTAATATTTCCAGGCCCGGCAACCAGCGCCCTGGAGTCAAAAAGTCCACCTTTCCCTGCTGGAAGTAATTTAAACAAATTCCTTTCAAATCCTGAATACTCCGCCATCCGTTCAATAGAATGTACACGTTCTTTAGGCGACATTTTAGACCAGTCTGCATCAAGGATAATTGTTGCCAGGGCTTCTGGCAGTCCCGCTGTGCATTTAACTCGACCATTCTTACCATACTCTTTCAAGGGAGTTGCTCCAGCTACTTTGGGCTCCACGGAGGATTCCGGACTGACACTGACTGAAAACACATCAGTAGCTTTCGCTGTGCCGTTAGCTAGGTGTCCATAGGCAGTTAGAGTTATGTAATACTGATCCACATCATCCTGTGTTGGAATACCTTCCATGGAATTGGTGACTTCGTTGAAGTACAGCCATGCTGGCAGCTCTGAACCACCTGCCTCACTGACCTGAAACACACAGAACACAGAATCAAACCATTAGAGGCATGAAACCAATGTATAAAAGCTGACAATGGGAGCACTTATCAACATATTAAACCTATTTTCAGAATCATCTGTTTAACTTTCCCCAAGATTAATTTACTCTTAAGATAGAATACTGCCATTCCACTAGGGCAAAAATCTAATCTCTGCCCAAAGGTTGAGAAGCTTCAACCAGTTTTTTAGTGACAATTTATAAAACATTTTTCTAGATAGCATAGCACTGAATCATTCTGGTAAATTAATTTAACATCCTTTGTTCCTGAATGCTACATCTTGTTCTATACGACATATGTTTTTTAGTGTAGCACTGAATTTTCCTTGTAAATCAATATCATATTCTCTGTTCATGTATGCCACTTCTCGTAGTATGCAACATATATATTACATGTCTTAAACATAATTGTCTGCCTTGGTGCATCTCATCCAAGAAATGGGAGACTTCAGAGACTAATGAGCAGTTTACGGCTTTACAGAGAATAAGGGCACCACGCTTGATGTAAGTTTCGGGTACCATGTCAAAACTATGGAGATGTTCCAGACAAACATGGTAATGAACAATAGCAGCACTGACTTACAATCAAACAATTCCATCACCTTCTGTTACCGTCACACAGTGGTTCAACAGAGACATGAAACCAATACACAGATATTGAAGTCACGATTGTAACGACATCATTTGAAACACGTATGCTCCATATTTCTGATTTTGGATTAATCTAGACCACTGTAATCTGTTCTGCCCATTATGCAATACTGAAGCTAAGAATTACAAAAGTTACTTGTGGCTTCAATACAAAACCAAATGATGAAATATCAACAAAGTTATATTTATTCCATGCATTTTCTTCTCACAGGCAGTGTACCTGTCATACAGCACAGTTTTCATCGAGGAAGGAGAATTAACTGGCACAAGTCTTTCAGGGTTCAAGAAAATGTTTTGCTTCAAAATCCATTTCAACGAAAGTAATGAAAAATATGCCAACTTAAAATCCATGAAATTTCTGTGTTGATGTACATGTGTACTGTGATTTCGTGTGATGCCATATGAAAGGAATTACATGACACGCACAGGAAGTCAAAACGGGACACAAGTTAGACAAAGCAAACCACTCGTTTACATTCCCCTTGACAATTCCCCGGCCAACCTCGCTCATGCGATGTCAAAAGGTCAAAGCGGTTATCGCAAATCTACACGGTACAATCGATTTGCATATCCCTGATGAAAGTTTCAAGGAAACAAAATACATATTTCAGGAGTACGATTTTAAAATGAAAAATTTTACTTCATAATGTTACATTTCATCCCCAGTATTCTAATTTCTTGTGAAGCAGTCAAATGAAAGATGAAATATGATAATTACTTATTTTGGCTTATATTTTTATGAACTTCTTTTAAAAGAAAATTTGTGAAATACGATTGTACACACTGAAATAAAACAGCCCTTACTTTGCCTTGGCAAACAATTTCTATACACCTCATTATTGATTCAGCAGGATGACTTCACCATGCAGAGAAATAATTTATGATATGACAGTATTCCTCTCTATTACTGTATTCTCTGCAAATAGTCATTTGATTTTTACTGCAATCATTAACTTCAAGAAGGGCTTCGATGTGGGGCGTCCGGTTGAAGTTTGTCTTGGACATACATATGGAAAACTGAATTAATCACTATAAGGAAAGAGGGAGGGAACGGGGAAATCACATTTTACAACACCTTCTTTGAAAACCTGAGGAAATTTGCATTTACCAGAAGTGGACGGTAGATCGAGCAACAACGCTGGCCACACAAAACAGATGACAGTTGTACCCACTGTGTAATACAGGAATATCCATCTAGCCTTCATCACTATTGATTTTCAGTATCTCTGGGCATCACCACCGGTGACACTTGACCTCATAAAGTCAAAAACATCTCTTACGTGAACAACACCCTGTGCCTTCAAAATACATGTAGCTTTGTAATTTGAGAGCACGTAAGAATCATATATTGGCAAAGATGGACGAGTATTGCCTTGAAGGAGTTCACAATAGATATTCTATGAATATTATGCCTGTGCAATTTGATTCACAAACCTTAGGAGATGAGGATGCATGTTGTCCAAACTAATAAAAAGTCAAACTTGTCAAAGAATGTTTCAATTTGGCTAAATTACTGATTTCATTCAATCCGCATGTTATTGTGTCTGGTGCCGTGGATGTGAACACTGATGAATACAGGAGGGAAAGAAATCTGATGACAACCAAAACCAAACAGCACACATAGAAGAAAAGCAAAGGTTTGGAGGACTGACTGTTACTTCAAGAATGTGAACTCATATCTCTAAGATGAAACAGGCCAAAAGACAATAAACATTCATAATTTCAAAATCCAAATGGAAAACATGAACATTTTTCAAGGCTTTCACAGAGAGGTAAATTCCTTGCACTGGCCTCAACACTGCACATGGAACTTAAAGTGATCCAGCCTTCACCATGTATATACTGTGATAAGCAACAATGCAACAAAGATATCTTTTAAATTTGGAATTCTAAGAATGCAGACTTGTGACACATGCGGTCAGTTTCAATATCGGCATGTCCATTACCTGAGTTGCTGTACCCTAGATAATGAAAATGCTAATGTAATATTGAGAGTAACAGACCATATATCATCCTCAACGTGTCATTACATTTTTCCTAATTACCACCAAAGAGCAAATTATGCTGCCAGGATAAAAATAACTCCCCTTGATCAGTCTGGCAATGAAAAAGATTCATCACACTGCATTACGCATTCTGTGATATTTACAATATTGTCATAGTACTTGTCTTGTATGTTTGTCTAATGAGGTGAAGCTCGGTATGTGTTCTTTGACTGGACATAATGACACATGAAAATATATATCTTTTTTGAAATGCTGAAAAGCACAAGACATCTTGCTTCTTCGGGTATGAACATAATTTTCATGACGATCATGTCCTCAACTGTTCTCTGAGTACAGGTCATAACCTCACTGTGAATATGAACTCCGAACACAGGTAGTGAAAAACCAGTAGAAAATGCTAGGTACACTAGCGTCACAAGATTTTACAGTTCTGAGGTCTTTGCTTATACAGCTTCTTTGCCTCTCATCGTCATCAAAGCTTCTCTCATAGAAACAGAAAATTTACTTCTATGTGATATACATTAAGTCACACAAGTCGTACATGGAGAGGTTCTGGATCCTAACACTGGCTTGGTGAAGTGGAGACCAAAGTGGCTATTACACTGTATAATGGGAGGTGTTGACAACCTCACAGGGAAGTGCTGCCAGAAAATTACTGGAGATGGAATGGCTACACGTATCAAGATCAATTTCACCGATGTGAGACAGAGGGCAATGTTTAGTTTAGAACAGGTGACCTCTGTGTAAAGGTTGGAACAAATCATAGATATGGGGAAGTAACTTGGGTATGTCTACAAGGTGACTGAGCTAAAGTGCTGTAATACGAGACATGTATGAATCCTTTGCAAAGATAGGCACTAGGCTGCACTCAACGAGTAGAGATTACAGTTGGGCGAGCTTTGCTCAGTGAAACAATACAGAGGATTCGTTGGTGTGTAGGGCAGGTTCTGAGGTCGCTACATCAGCTGTGTCAAAATATTTGATTATGAGATTGGAAAGGATGTAAGATGTAAAGGGGTAATGTAGATGATACGACACCTGATAATCCTGTGTCCTTCTTTGCAGAATGAAATATCTCTCATGGAGATATCTTGAAAACAACTGTGCATATTACATGTGTCAAATGTAGTGCAGCATGTGAAGACATGGGTCAGTATGTTAAGTACATCACCACATAAAACTCTACGGATGTCAAAATACATGTAGGTATACATCCACTGACACACATACATCCTACCTTAATTGACAAACTTAAATAAACTGCTGGTATGTTAACTTTCTAGACAAAGGAAGTTTAGAAGGTTTTTACATGTAAAGAGCACAGACTGATATACTATGAGTCTTTAGGAACAATGAGTAAATGTCCAGAGAGACATACAATATCTCACTCATCTATCCTTAATTAAAATCTCTCTTCTCATGACTTCCTAAAGTAACACATTCATACACATAAACACAACATCCTGGCTATGGATGCTTGCAGCATTTATCATCGTTGCAGCTCAGTGCACCTAGAACCCACAACCTATGACCCTCCTGGACCCCAATTCCCAATACCTACATTTGAAAACAAACAGTTTCATAAATATCTGACAGGACAATATAAATGATAAAATGATTATGTCTTGTATCATGGACTCACAAAAAACACCAAAGCAGTCCCCTAGAGAAACTAATGTCACATGTGTTTTGATTTCATAAATAGGGAATTCTGTTCAGGGCTCCTAACCTGTAATGCTTACAGTTTAGTTTGTCAACATCCTGAGGGTACATGCATTTTATGTTCCATTTTCTCCAGTCTAATTTTTCATGTCCTAATTTCGACAAACCTTGAAGACATTTACCGCCATGTTGTGAACTGAACAAAGTACAGATTGCTCAAAGCGGAGTATTTGGCTATTATTAGTTCCTTTCAATTTAATGCCTTTACCATCACGTGCTTCTGTGAATGTTACATGTAATGGGCAGAAGTTTGGGTTTATGGCAAGTTTGTTTGAGCTCATACAATTCTGGAAGAGGCACTGCTGGTATTGGGTCTGTGATTGTGAGTTCAGCAGGTGGAAGGTGCTCCGTATTCAAAAAATATGTAAATGCATAACTTTTCTCACAGTGAGGCAAGCTGAGTGTGCATATACTGTAGCTTACATACATTCAATGATTCATAGACTTGCACAAGGGTTCCATTTTTGGATAGCTGTATATTGTCAGGGTTGAAATTCCAGTATTGTGGCTGCAAAGTGTGGTCCTCCCCCACCCTGCATGCTGCTGTATGGCCATCCCATTTCACTTGGGGGCTTGCCTAGTTAGACCACTGAGGGCGCACCAGCATATGTAACAGATTTAATAGAAACCTGGTCAGCAAACCAGGGGCTGTGAGAGTATCTTGGTTGTGGAATGTAATTGGTGTGCTACAGGTTCATGTACATGTAGATCAGATTTCTTAATTTGTATATATGTTATCTGATACAGACTTAAAAGCAGACATTTGATTGTTTTGGTAACTGGCAGTACTTTTACTGTACAGTACATGTCATACTTAGTTCGGTTTAGACAGTGTGGTATCTCCATCAAAGATACACCATTTAGATGTACAAGGACAACAAAGGAAAAGATGCATTAAATCAGAAGGCTATCTGGATGTTTTAATTACGGGGGCTGGAGGGCTGACCATTATCATAAGATGTCAATCAGATATGCAGATCATGCAATTTGGAAGATGTCCAGGCAATAATTAGCCACCATTATCTATATCTCACATGTCCCCCAGCTGAAAATGTTTTATCTACAACTGATAATTGGGCATTCTCCAACGCAGGCACTGATTGTGATGTGTGTTTATCGCCACTAATGAAACTGGTAAAAATACCTTTTTGCATTGATTATTGAGTTATCACCGTCGCCGTTAGTAGACTCTAGACTGGCATTGTGTTTTATCATTCATTTTGACCTGAAGATCACTGTGTAAGAAGTCAACATCTGATGGAGTATGCCATGCCACTTCCATGCCTTTTTTCACCCTCATTTCTTTCAACAGTGTGCAAAATCTTATGAGCTATCAATCTAAGCACAATTATGCTTGGATAGTATCTCCAAGCAGACTTCTTCACTCCACTGATGATGAATATGCATGTAGATAAATGCAGCTAAAGGGGCATGTTCCTCGACATGGTAGTTGGTACACATATTGTCCTATGTGCGTACCCATTTCTTTCACACGTTCCACAAAAAAATGTTTTCCATGGAATTTAGAAAAGGTTTCAAACAGTTTGCTCTCTGTTTAATGTCATCAGGAATATTATTAAAATTCATTTCAGGCATTGTATCCACGAGAATGTTCCTTTAAACTGAGAAAGGAATCTCTGAATGTTGGCATCTGCAATTTTTGACAGTGTGTTACTAAACATGCAGTTTGCTCCGAATAGTTGACGAGTCTTCAATCTATATTGATCTTAAAGATCAACTTTCCGAAGATGAAACCCAGCGGAATTGTTTTTGAACAACAGGAACAGATTTAAAATATACATAACCAGTTGCTCAATAAAGTTTGACACATCTGTTTCTAACCTTTCATTCAGTGTATCCCCTTGATACCGACTGGTACTTCACTTGCACTTGTTTATTCTAAATACATTAAATTTGCAAAGTCCTCCCCAGCTTTTCCTGTATATTTGAATAGTTCTCCATAAACAAATAAGAGGTGGTGAAAGCTGCAGCCTTTGCCGAGGTACGAGCTTCAGATTTCACACAGGCTTCCCGTCTCCGGTGGCAGCCGGGCACATTTTTCATTCATTCTGAGGGCAGAATTCAAAGCATCATGACCACTACACAAGACGCCGTAGAATTCCTTCACATCCGTCGGAAACACAAACGTATGAAGTACTGCCTGCCAAACCTTGGAGGATTTCACTTGGGAGGTACAGCTGCAAGAATCTCTCACAAGTGCACATTTCCTCATCGACCATGTACCTTATATGTACATGAGTTAACATCAGGTGGTACATCTCACAATTCCACCAAAAGTCACATTTATTATTCACCTGTTCATTATCCTTATTAATATTCACAAGTTGACCTATCACTCAGCACTATTTCTCAAAATGAAATTACATTTTACATTATTCACGTGACGCAATTAGACTAACTACATGTGCATGTATGTTCATCTCAAACCTACATTTAACTCACACAGTACCATATCTGGAAAAGAGAAACTCCCCCAGTTAATGTAATCAAACCATTTTTTCCCAAGAAAAAAATGTATAAGAAATCAAGAAAACTGTCCAAACCTGGCTTTTGTATTTTCAGGACAAGCAAGGAAGATGGTTATGAGACATGTTTTAGTTAACATAGTAAAAAGGCGATATATTGCTCTTTTCCGATTTAATTTCAGTCTGACACAACTGGACTGCTGTTTAACATTCCTTTCCAAATATCGAGGGAGCCATTCCAGACTTGAGTGATGCATTCTCCTCTAAACCCACATAGAAAGTAAACAATTTTTCCAGAGGGGCCAAAAATCATCTACATGGTAAAATGTAGTGATATCATGAACATGCTTATTCTTTAATACTCATAAATGTCTGAACATGACAGTTGTTGTGGTATGTACGCATTCAGCATATTTTTTTTCCAAATTTAATAATTTGAACAAATGTTGACTGTGTAATGAACATAGAATAGGAAGTCATTCATTATGTAAAATAGCAGGCAATAATTTACGGTTCAATCGTTCAAACTATTTCTTTACAGACCATTTTACAGTTATGCTCACGGAAAGTAGACGATGAGATTAAATGATACCTTACTCAATTACTAATTTACATCAGACACTTTATTTCTAAAACTACACTAGTACCTCACAATATTGCTTGCGAGCGGCAAGTTCTCAAAGACAAGAATAACAAATACCAGACCTAAATGATTCCTTAACATAACAGTCGCTTGCCTGCTTCTCTGCCGACATGAGTGCCTTATCTCTTTCCACTGGTTTATTGCCGTAATCTTATACCACAATACTAATTACACAGCGACAAAAAGACAACTGTAGTTCTTGCTGAAATGAACGTCATCACCGGGGTAGACCGGCCGACATTGTTGAGACACTGCTCAGTAAGTGTCAAGTCGATTGGATTTTTCAATCTTAAAATCATGACTTTTGCTTTTGCCAATTTTCATGTTCTTTGACACTAAAATGCCTTAAAACAGATTACCCCTAATTCTTTGTATGAAATGCCTCGACCTAACCCCCCTAATTCTTTGTAAAACAGGTCCACACTTACGATTGATAACAATGGGTATTTTGCCAAACCATGGTGGTGAAAATGTTACAATCAACTGCCACTCTGTAATTTGTGCTAGAGTGAAGATAAGTGTGGACAAAAACATTTGGATAAAACTGACTTAATTTGGCAATGTTATCACGCATGGGGGTCTCTAGCTATGTACCATATCGCCAACTTTACAATTACCTAAGCTACTGATGATTAATGTGAAATACTGTCTATGTGTCCACTATTCTGTGTATCTCTTCTAGCAGTCAAACAGTGGTGCAACTATTCTCATGCATACTCTTCCAAGTACATTTGATTGGGATGTTTAACGTTTTGTGTTTATTATATCCAATCAAATGAGACTTGTCTATCTGTTATTCAATGGCTCAAATTGATGAGGGTCAATTACAGATTTGTATAATCCTCTACAAGATTTACTCGCCAAACCAGAGAAACCATATAATTATTGTCTGTTTCAAGATATCTTTGCAAGAGCTTTTCAGACAAAACGTTTGATTCATGAATGATGAAGATGTTTCATTATTTGCCTTTTATATATCTCTTTGAGAGGCACATATGTTACTTCATACTTCAGCCAACTTACAGTTGTCTTTTTGTCGCTGTGTAATTAGTATCGTGGTATAAGATTACGGCAATAAACCAGTGGAAAGAGATAAGGCACTCATGTCGGCAGAGAAGCAGGCAAGCGACTGTTATGTTAAGGAATCATTTAGGTCTGGTATTTGTTATTCTTGTCTTTGAGAACTTGCCGCTCGCAAGCAATATTGTGAGGTACTAGTGTAGTTTTAGAAATAAAGTGTCTGATGTAAATTAGTAATTGAGTAAGGTATCATTTAATCTCATCGTCTACTTTCCGTTGAGCATAACTGTAACTGTGTTGACTACTGGAAATCACCTTCCACATTAATTTTGGCAAAGTGGCTTAAGCCAAAACTGCCAAGAGGACAACCCATTGTTCTGCACAAGACTAAAGAGATCAGTATCCTGTCTACACAAACCTTAAAACACATACTTAGTGCACACGTCAGTTGCTATGAAGGACACACTTAAAATGGCACGGTGTATTGTTTGACATTACTCATTTTTAATGCAAGAATGTCTGTCTGTACCAGGAAGTCTCATCAGTTACACACAGTTAAATTTATTGATTGTTACCAACACCTGAGCAAAGCACTTGTTCTTTATCCCTTGCCAGGCTTTTCTCTAGAGTTAATTTAAGTGATGGTTTATGGCAAAGCATCAGCATCTGGTCTACATCTATTGGACATGACTCAAGCAACACATTGGAAAAGCAGCAAAGTCTTACGTGCTATGAACAAATTGAATGCACTCCTACATTTTTCACGATTTACCTGCAGCTCTAGGGTTGGTTTTTATCTTATTATCCTTCTTTACAAATATGCCACACACACCTGTCAATGCCACCAGCTTTCATATCCATCCCACAACACTTTTCAAAGGCAAGGAGCAACTTCTTATGAGCTACAGTTATCCCCGATGCGAGAAAAACCACACAGCTGACGATGCAATTTATAGGAGGACGGAAGGCATTTTGCAACACTAGGACTTGTGCCCAGTGCTGTAAACATTTTAAGAGAACAAGTGACAGCCTACTGAAATATAATTGTCTGCTACCAGACTTTCTGACTCATTCATTAAAGATTTTCACTGTTGCAATTGGCATCACAGGATAACACAGAGAATTGCCATCAATTCAAAGATTAAGGTCCCCTACTTCATATTTGTACAGCCCTGATATGAGGGCTATATGACATGATTTTAAAGTGACAGTATTCATAAAACTGGTACTACTTCTAGTCTGTTTAATTTCCACATAATTAACTCAAGCTTTAAATTACATTTTGAAAGGTGTATATCATTAACAAATGCCACACATTGGCCTATAGTTGGATGCCCAACTTCATTTTGTCCATGTTAACATGAAAATAGAAGCAATGTAAAATTTCATTCCCTCCCTCCCTCCCTCCCTCTTCTCTCTCTCCCTCCCTCCCTCCCTCCCTCCCTCCCTCTCTCTCTCTCTCTCTCTCTCTCTCTCTCTCTCCTCTCTCTCTCTCGCTCTCTCTCTCTCTCTCTCTCTCTTTCTTGTGATCACAATATTATGAGCTGAGCTCCATGTACCTAATCACAAGCAACAACATTTGAGTCCCATAGACAGATAATTGGATCCCATGCACAAAGTGACACAGTTCAATGATAATCACATCCAACTGCAGTTCAAACTTGATCAGATCAGTTCCACTAGCTGAAAGTGACGACAAATGCTGCTTCTAAATTTAGACACCCCATTAGGTTTATGCTGGCATATTACTGTATTTGAGCAATGTTAGAGTGGATGGCACTGATACATGTAACAACATTTCTCCCTTGAAACTGACCCTGCTTTGCCAGAGACATATTAATGTCACGCAAGTCGGTATGGACAACCAGGCACTCTTTTAAAAACAGGAATATCTTCGAACAGACATAAAAAGAAGACCAGAAGTTGTCACTATGCATCAAACATGTCTTCCATTCTGGGCACACTTCAATGTTTCAAGTGGTGGTTGGCCTTATCACCATGGAAACAAGAGGTGACAGGGTAAATGAATGCTACTTTGTTCCAATTGAATGTGCCCTTTTTTCACACAACTCCCTTCAACCACACTAGACACAATATTGTTCGCTCTGATGAAGGACAAAATGTTTTATCTCCACATAAACCCGGGAGTCAGGAAATCAGCCAGCCAGAGGGGGTTAGTCACTACAGGATACCGCAAAAGCCAAATCTTCAAAAGTCTAGGAAATTCAACTGTTTACATTATCATCAATGTGCCCTAATCTTCTTTCTCTATTTTAAATTCTTCCTGTCTTTTGAAGTTGGCATTTTCCTTACTTCAACTCATGCATATTTAAGCCTCCCACTTGCGAAATTTATCAGTTGTGTGTTTTCCCTATTGGGAGATTTTTAGCTTCTTTAACCCTTTCATCAGCATGGTTTTGTCCAAACGCATTGTTATCAATGGTGACTTTGGACCTGTTTACAGGGTGTTAGGGGTGAGCAGGTTACAGTAAAGGGGCATACTCTTGACATGGTGCTCCTATTGTTCTATGTATGTACCTGTCTAATTCACATTTCACAAACCATTGTTTCCCATAGAATTTTAAATCGGTTGAAATGATTTGTCCCTTTCATCTAATCAGCAATATGCCTCTTCAAGAGCTCTAAACAATACTTCACACTTCATAATTCCCTGGAAAATGACAAGCAAACACTGTCGTTGTTCAATGTGCCTGCCAAGTTATCACCTAGGAATGATCAAGACCCTTGTTTGGAGTATCTGCCGAGTTAGACACAACTGTTCATTTATATAAAGTCACTTCTTGCTTCCGCATTTGATGGAACCATCTCCTAGGCTAATAATGTGGCATTTAAGACAACGTTTTTGCACACAGGTAAATGGTTTCTGCCAAACTTTAATCGCCTAAGACTCCAAGCGACAACACTTCACATGATTGATGCATGTGGAGAATGTCTGCCTCAAAGCAAATTTCAGTATTACCATCCCCTGATTACAAAACCTGATAATTAAATATCTCCTATCATAGATTGGAAAATGTACATGCGATGAATGTTGCTGGGACAGCAGATGTCCTGCTAAATTTCATTTTTGCTAATGTGGTTTCATTGTTCCAAATATGCATTGCCCTAAAGCATGTTGTCTTCACTTGCAGGGGCAACACGAGACCTCTTTCTGTCTCCGTCTGATTTCAGAGATACACTTTACGTTTGGAAGGCATTGCACCGTAACCACGGGAGATCCTTAAATACAACACCATTCATCACTATGGAATGGGACATTTTAAAATTCCCACGTTCCTTTTCGTCATCAAAGCAAACATGGAAAGACAAAATGTTCATCATACTGCCTTCAGTTTACAAGAAAGGTCAGGATATCATGACACCACAACAACAACTTGATCCAAGAGAAGTATAATGTGTATTTCAGTGGCAAGTAATAATGGACTCCTGTAGGTTTTTCGTTGTTTGATTTCCAGTTTTCACGATGATATCATGCAAAGTATCACACTAGTAGATGAACCTAGATAAGGTGCCCTCACATCTATCAATCATGAACATGGAGTTCTGTTTATACAGTTCACTTTCCTGAAAGTGAATAAGTCTTAACGATCTATAATGATGTACAATAAGATGGTAATCAATGTACATCTTCCCCAAAAACACTCTCTCAGCCGTTGTTGACTACATGTCGTGGACCTCTCCGTCTGCCCTCTATAAGTATGCATGACTTAGATGGCATATCACTGTACAGCAGACAATGAACGAGGCTACAGAGCCAGTGAAGGGCTTAGAGAATGTCTAATATTCATCAAAACCTACCTCATATCTGGCAATATCTCCAGCAAAGGCATCTTTTGGAATGGCGTACTTGAAGACTTTACCCACGGTGGCGACTGCATCTGGAGCTCCCCACAGAACAGAGACGGCACCGCTACCACTTTGAGGCGTCCCTTCCCGAACTACATTAGCACCAAGGTCTGACCAGGCGTCATTCTCTGCATTTGCGCACAAAGTCAGAAGCAAAAGAACAGTGGGTCCTAAACAGGCCCGGGGCACAGATGACCGATGAATCTGTAATCTCATTTTTCTCAAATTTTCTTTCATGGAACTAGCAAGAGGGAAATAAATGCATGCTGCACAGACAGAGGTGATATTCCAGCTCGCAGATACACTCTCTTCAAGTGTTCTGTAAATGCAGGGTTGTATCTGATAGTATCCTTTCTTCAGAAGATTCCCATAGGCTATCTGCCGTGATGCAGTTCCAAATTACACATAATAGATTCTTCCTACTCCCTTGCTGTACTGCTTGACCCTGAAAACAACAAAAACGTCAAAAGTTATAGAAGTGAAGAGATTCTGAATTCATCCTTGTGCGTGTATGTACAAAACATTTGACAATCATGTCTGATGAACTTTTCTAAAGAAAAGACTCTTGGCAAGAGCTTTCTCAAAATATACCTTGAGTAATAAACACAACTTTAATGCACACTTTTTACTCAGTAACTTTGCAAACTTAAGAGATCATTTCACTTTTTTTTTCTGTATACTATCACCAAAACTTGGAGTCACACTTGGTTGCACATCTATTGGCATCAAAAAACAACAACTATACAAAAGCCATTACACATAAATTCCTGTCAATGAATATATACAAGAGTAGTCACTGCCTGTCTGTAACAGTGTGCACAGAACACAATTCTGTACACGTAGTTGTCCTGTGAAGCGCAAGTCTTTGGAGCAGTGACAATGAATATAGTATACACATAATAATAAACTGTGACAGGATTTGTCAACAAGACAGATTTACCAGATTTCATAAATTTGATGCAATTTTTTACCTCCGACATACATCACCTTAAAACAGCAGTTTAAACTCGACTGAACGCAGAGCATTTCAGGTAAAAATATTCATGGTTTTTCACTCTTTGCTGCGACATCAACGACATAATGGCTGTTCACTTGTAAATTTCTTAAATGCTAATCTGTGCATGATTGAGGACAGTGAAAGGAACAGAGCTGAAAAGGTTTTGTGCTGGTTTGCCGACGCACAAACATTTGATGCAAACCACACATGATGAAGAACTGTTTTGTATCTCATCCAGAGAGCGTAATGCGACGCTTTTCAAGGGAAGGCATGAGATGGAAGTGTGCTTTCAAACTGTGCAACAACAACAACACTGCTGTTGTCTGCTCCAATGATTCAAGCAATGATCCACATCTGACAACAGGGTTGAGTGAAAAAATGCCCAATGCTGTATCAATATTCTCAAATTATCACATCTGAAATGGTCTGGAACTTCTCAAATGCTCTTTCCTATTCACTGAAATATCTGTGCATGTAAGAAATGGCCAGACAATTGTGTCTGCACATTCCATCTTCAGGTTTTCAATGCCATTGTAGCAAAACACCTGAGGGGAAACAGAAAAAATTCTGAATCTGACACAACACAGTCAGGGAGACCAAAGAAATGTTACTTTTCACTTCTCCAATGATGATCAAAATGTATCACGAGCATTTACATGACAACATCATATTAAATGTAAATATGTAAATGTCACACAAAATCCTAGATGCCAAACTATCGTTCCAGCTATCGTATCCTTTTATGATAACCTGATTTGTTCTCTGTAATCAAATTGAAAATCAATCCAACAACTACATGCTGTACGTTCTGTAATGAATGTTTGCACAAAATTGAATGAATGCCCATGTAAGAGAAACCTGGGCTTATACCTGACTACATAAAATTGTGACAAAATGTAAGCAAAGATACCATTGGTTGGAACACTGCTACTTCGAATGGATACTCCAATAGTTGTCAGTGACATAAATCATTCAGGACCACACATACAACAATAAAGCTGCAATCACACTATCTGAAGTCGGTCATTTTGAAAAATCATGGAAAAGCAACTGGAAGTTTGCACATCTGAACAAGGTTTAAATCAACACTGGATGAGACAGATAACATTGTAATATCACTGAGGGGTTTCAGTTCACTGAGCCTCGGCAAATGTATCTAAACAAACAGATTGTTTTGTTACAAGTAATCCTCATTTAACCCTGAACTCAAACAGGTTTGACGTACAAATACAGAGATCCATTCCAGAAAATACCAATTTGACGATAATACATGTACAAGCAATTTCACACATTTCTAGGCCTTGTCTGGAATTTCTTATGTGTGAATATAAATTTATAACCATACGCAAGGAGATGTGCATCTTCACATATGGCTTGAGAAGAAATTGCTAACACAAATTGTTATTGAATCTGCAAGTCAAATGAAGAAAATTTCCTTCAATCAATATAGAGATCTTGAAATGAAATCAACTGCTAGCATCAGTCCAATTGGTATTTCCGAGATTACAAAAGACATACAGAAGACGTGCCGCCAGTGAAAAGATGCCCTGCAGGTATTAATGGCTTCCTGTACATACAGCGCAATCAATGTATTTCTTTTTATGATCATTTTGACCTAAACAAGTGCTTGCATTCATCATAGGATAACACTGAATTGCTCCACTTGTAAAAGCTGTGCAGATGACAACTAACAAGAGATTGGAAATTGCTGTTTGTGTCTAGAATTCTCCGAAGTGTTGTGATGCTTTACTCTGTTCTGGCAAAATCTTGTCCTTCGCATCAGCATGTCGATTTCCGCATCAGTTGCACTGTGACATGCTTCCTTACAACCAATCAACAGACAACAGATTTCCATGATGAGTCGATGCGAAGTCCCAGGAATACAACAGAAAGTCAAAGAATTATGAAATTGCACATGGCTACTCAATACCTACGGAACAGTACATGGCAGTTTTACAAAACAATGCATGTACAGTATTACCTGTGGGCCTCATTCAAATTGAAGGCAACGATGCTGACAGTGGAACGGCAGAACCCTAGCTTGATGTGAGGGTTTAACCCGTAACCTGTTCTACTCTGAGTAGTCTTTGGGACGCTATGCTTGTCTCAGTTATGACCCTATGACAACACGTCAAACTAATCACTAATGGAGAACTGAAAAACCTGACATTTGATTCTCCATGCAGCAATTGGATACATTTAGCCTCGAGTGGTTTGTTATTGACCACAATGCAGAGTTTTGGGTTTTGGGAACATGTTGAGCGTGGCTCAGATGTTTACCAGTTGAAAAAGTCTCTCTGACATACCAAGCAAACTAATCAACATATTCTGTGTTGAAGGAACAGTTGGATTAGTACAGTAATGTTATGGTGGATACAAGAGATCCATGATACTACTGACATCTCTGTCCAGCTGTATACGTATGCGTTGTCCAGTCGATCAAATGGCTTGTACACCACACTACAACTTCTCCATGATTTCAGTTACCCATAATGTTTGGGATACTGAAACCACAGTGAAGGTCTAGAATTCCAGTACAGAAGTATTGCAGAAAGTTTACAATTCATTATCAGTGGCGCCATTCCAAGAGTCAGAATGAATAAAAGCCTGGTGGAACTGAACTGGTAAACGACTGGACCCACAGTAATGCCCTTTCTCTGTTCAAGACACCATATACATGTATGTGCACTTCTCTGTAATGACACAGTATGTTGCATACAAGCTGATTATATCTGGGCAACGTTGGAGGACAGCTTTTCAGACTTTAATTGGATACTATGGCGTAGGAGTTTGGGGGGATTGAAAATAACAATGCAAAGCAAGCAATTATAGGTTAGAAATTAACAGCAGGGTGAATGCAAGTCAAGCCATTACAGGGCAGAAAAATTAACTTCTGAAACATGCAAGTCAATATAGCAAGATGACACCACACTTTACTCATGTCCAGTAGTCATATCATCAGAAAACAGAAAAGCTATGACCGACAATTATTGCGATGAATTCCTGTTGCAAGTATGCCGTTCATTATTATGTTCTCATGGGTATGTCTACATCTCACGTAAAGATTTCTTCTAAGAAATGATCTTTGAAGATCACTGATAAACTATTCCTACAATATGAGAGTTATCAGCCTGCAATTTTAGGACGATATACTGACTAATGGTGTGACGAAAATCACATGAAGTGATAATCTGCAATGACTCCTATTAATATACCTTTAGAGTGTTGATTAATTTTTAACAAACTAGTCATCTGTAACTAAGTTACCCATCAGAAATGGCAGTTATTGTAAGCTCTACATACAGCCAGTGAACACCTTCCTATTGTGATTAATACATCTCTATATATGCAAGTGTCAATTGCTTCTGATAAGTGGGGCCAAGTACCCCTGTACAGTCAATTTGGAGCCACCAGAAGCACAATCATGGTAAAACAGCAAAACGCCTACAGTTCATGACACGCTTTCCAATTAATGTTCCAAAACATCTAATATTCCTAAACTCTTACGACCTGTTCTTCGGTATTTCAGTAGTGACTAATAAAACCTGTAACACAACACTCAAATACCCAGCACTTGTGTATTTTATCGCAAGATACGCATAATTCATAATTCGTGGGTCAGAGATCAAAAGATACTGCTGGTACATTACAGATGTACATTCCCCTGTGGATAAGAACCTACTGGAGGAGTGACAATCAAAGTTAAATAGCTGTAACTCATTCCTAATCCTATGTTTCCTGCTTAAAGTGGGCCAAGAATAACACATTGGTGATTGTCCACTGTTAGTTATTACCATCAACGCTAGCTTCATACACAATGTGTTCTAAAATGGATTGCATCTCTCAAATCACTGACACTCCGTCATCAAATATTGAAATGCTAAGAGAATAATACAGTGCAACTCTGCCAGTATGAAAAGCTACTGCGGAACACAGCGATCACAAACCTAAAATTTCTAGAGGTTTGGACTAAATTGCTCACAAAGGCACTGTGAGTGTAGGGATTTCAAAATCCTATGCCGGTAAAGAACTTGAAACTTAGGAAGTGTTTTGATATTTCATGGACCAATGCCACAGAAGACTGCAAATTTCAGTCAAATGTTATGTCACTCATTCACACTTGTGTTACAAGCTGGTGTGTGATACGCCCTTTGACCTGCCCATGGAAAATGACACCTTGCTCATAATGGCAACCACTGCTGTCTATGTCTAGCCCAGAAACACGCCGCTTTGTACATTTGTACTCAATTTTGACAGTTTTTAATACTTGGTTTAAACCTGTTATCAAAAAGAGAATAAAACTCAGACTGAATACAGACTCACAGCCAGCATTTACTCTCCACAGTCGCTGTGCCTTGTTTTGTGCGCGCCCACGATGGGACTGCATTCGAACGCTACGCGCTGCCAGACACAGCGACTGTCGGTTTTTGCAAGTATATGAATATTCATAAGGGTTGTGACTTCAAAAGAAACACCTATCTAACAGGGCGGAGAGAATATATACTAGTAGCTAGTAAACCTATATACGCGGTATGGTTTTATTTTTCATTTCTAATTTTATTTGGCTATGGTACTTGTCATTTTTATTTGATTAATGGATGTGTGGAGTTCTATAAAGTACCCGGATCAGGCAGAAATCCGACCGGTCGCTTGCAAGAACGTCCAGACCCTGGGATTCGCGTCGCGTCTCTGAAGGGCGCGCGCGTGTTCCAACAGCATGAACAGGGAAGAACGCGAATCGCAGGGTCTCTGCCAGAATACAGACTCACAGCCAGCATTTTCTCTTCCAAATTTCTGATTCACAACCAATTACCTGCTCCCTGCTGGCATCGGTTTCTGAACAGGAACAGAAAAAAATTCTCATGACATCGACAGACTGTATATTATGAAGTCCACCAGGAACCAACTTCAACATCAGAGCAGCAAAACATACAATCTCTGGTGTTCTACTTGACAGGATGCTTCGGAGACTTCACAATGAGCTGAAACAGTCTCCCCAGTAGACAGAAGCATCAGTACATGTAATTGAGAAGTTGATGAAGTAATACAAAAATAGCGTCAATGACACTGTAGCTCCCATCCTGGACTATTTAGTGTTTGTTCTCTGATCAGATATTTGAACATGTGTGAAAGGGATAAAGTGCATGAAGTGAAAATACTTAAATGAAATGTACTGGAGACAGTGAAATATGTTTAATGTAATTATTCAGAATATAAAATGAATACAGAAAAAAAGAAAAAATACAGAATTAGATATATCGAATACTGTGATACAACCATTAACTCAACAAGTCATTTACAATGACATAGTCCCCACTTGTAATAGGAGTATTAGTCTTGATGGGGCAGGAAATGTGGTCATTAAGAAGTATCACTGGAGTGTATATGTTGAGATCTATGGGCACATAGGTCTATGTCGTTGTTCCCAATTTGAAACACATGAGGCATGTCTAAGTTATGGTTCTAAATCGGGAAAAAAGATCAGACCTCTAGCAGTATTGGCCAGCCAAGAAATACATATGCGCATTATAAATGAGGTACAAGATGTGACATCTTAAGGTCTAATATCCTATCAAAATTGGAGGGTATAGAACTTGTGGTTACTGAAATATGCATATATATGTATAATAAGGTCAAAGGTCATCGAGGTCACATGACATTTTGAAAAAAAAAATTATATTGCTAATTAATCCCTATATGCCAAAAAATCCGATCTCTAGCTCTATTCCCTTGCCCAGAATTAGATGTGTACATAATTAATGAGGTAAAGCGTGTGTTGTCATAAGGTCTCCCATCCTACTAAATACAAAGGACATAGCACTTGTGGTTACTTATTTATTGACATAAACATATATTTTAGGTAAAAGGTCATCGAGGTCACATGACATTTGGTCAAAAAATTTCTCTCCTATAGTTATCCCTATATACCAAAAATCAGACATCCAGCTCTATTGGCTCGCTCAGAATGAGATATGCGCATAATTATTGAGGTACAGTATGTGGCCTCATAAGGTGTCCAATCATACCAAACATGAAGGGTGTAGCACTTGTGGTTACCGAGTTATGGACAAATATGTATATTTGAGGTCAAAGGTCATCGAGGTCACGTAACATTTTGCCAAAACAAAAATTGCTTTGCTAAGTTATCCCTATATACCAAAAATCAGACCTCTAGCTCTATTGGCTTGCTCAAAATTAGATATGTGCATAATTAATGAGGTACAATATGTGGCGTCATAAGCTGTCCCATCATACCATACATGAAGGCTGTAGCACTTGTGGTTACTGAGTTATGGACAAATATGTATATTTGAGGTCAAAGGTCACCGAGGTCACGTGACATTTTGTCAAAAAAATTGCTTTGCTAAGTTATCCCTATATACCAAAAATCAGACCTCTAGCTCTATTGGCTCGCTCAAACTTAGATATGTGCATAATTAATGAGGTACAATATGTGGCGTCATAAGGTGTCCCATCATACCATACATGAAGGCTGTAGCACTTGTGGTTACTGAGTTATGGACAAATATGTCTATTTGAGGTCAAAGGTCACCGAGGTCACGTGACATTTTGTCAAAAAAATTGTATTGCTAAGTTATCCCTATATACCAAAAATCAGACCTCTAGCTCTATTGGCTCGCTCAAAATTAGATATGCGCATAATTAATGAGGTACAATATGTGGCGTCATAAGGTGTCCCATCATACCATACATGAAGGCTGTAGCACTTGTGGTTACTGAGTTATGGACAAATATGTCTATTTGAGGTCAAAGGTCACCGAGGTCACGTGACATTTTGTCAAAAAAATTGTATTGCTAAGTTATCCCTATATACCAAAAATCAGACCTCTAGCTCTATTGGCTCGCTCAAAATTAGATATGCGCATAATTAATGAGGTACAATATGTGGCATCATAAGGTGTCCCATCATACCATACATGAAGGCTGTAGCACTTGTGGTTACTGAGTTATGGACAAATATGTATATTTGAGGTCAAAGGTCACAGGTCACATGACATTTTGTCAAAAAAATTGTTTAGCTAAGTTATCCCTATATACCAAAAATCAGACCTCTTGCTCTATTGGCTCGCTCAAAATTAGATATGCGCATAATTAATGAGGTACAATATGTGGCGTCATAAGGTGTCCAATCATACCATACATGAAGGCTGTAGCACTTGTGGTTACTGAGTTATGGACAAATATGTATATTTGAGGTCAAAGGTCACCGAGGTCACGTGACATTTTGTCAAAAAAATTGTTTTGCAAAGTTATCCCTATATACCAAAAATCAGACCTCTAGCTCTATTGGCTCGCTCAAAATTAGATATGTGCATAATTAATGAGGTACAATATGTGGCGTCATAAGCTGTCCCATCATACCATATATGAAGGGTGGTAGCACTTGTGGTTACTGAGTTTCAAATATGTATATTTGAGATCAAAGGTCATCAAGGTCACATGACATTTTGTCAAAATATCCGAGATATATGCGTGAACGGATGGACTCACGGATGGACAAACAGACTAACATGACCCAATCTATAAGCTCACTGGACTTCATCCGTGGGGACTAAAAATTGTGTCACTGCATCCTTTTTGCAATATGAATACGATGAGAAACTAAATTTTTATTTTTCGTGGCCTTATACATGGGAGTCTATGGAGATCTGCCTTATACATGGGAGTCTATGGACGTGTAAACTAAAAATATGCAAATTTCACCACGATTTGCCCAAATTTGGGAAAGGTCACGCCTATGCACTTCCATACCAAGTTTCAAATCAATCGTACTTGTGGTTTCAAAGCAGGAGATTTTTTGACCAAAAATGGGAGAAAATTACAAAAAAATTCATGAAAAATAGCAAGTCCAAGATACTGACCCAAGATGTGCACAATCATTTCATGTCAGTCAAAAGTACTTACATGCTAATTTTTCATGTAATCTGCTCAGTGGTTATTGAGTTTTTTCAATTTTGACTGTTTTTACATTTTTTCACTTAATTTGCATATTTTTGGCAATGACAACTTCATTTGAACAAAATCTCATCTACAGCCCATCATCCATGTACACACCAAATATCAAGATGAAATGTACAGCGGTTTTGGAGTTTTTGATGTTGACAGACAGACATACAGACATACAGACATACAGACATACAGACATACAGACATACAGACATACAGACATACATACATACAGACATTTCCCTAGCCTTTAAGAATAGCTTCCATTGCCATATATACATATGGCTATGGGAGCTAATAAAACTGTTCTTGTTCAATGTCTCTAAATGGCTGCAACCTTACAAGCAAGCTGAAGTCTCAAATTTATTTATGGCAGTGCTCTCAAAGGACCGTCTTGTTTTCTCTCTCTTATACTTCAACAATTTCACCTTGGCTTTAATTGAACCAAATCACTGTCATCAGCTCTGTAAGTAATGATTTCAGATCAGTTTCACCACTTCTCAGTTTCTCAACAGCAGCCCAAACACGACAGTATCTGATCACTCAATAGGCAAGACACAAAGAATACACTTCCCCTCCCTCAAACTTTACTGAAACAGACTTACCACTGGGCGTCATTGTTTCGTATCTAAGCTTAATCCCTCTACTTTTACCTTGGTCTTTTTTTCAAAGCACCACCAGCTTGACAAAAAGTGGCTAAACATTGACTGATGAAATACTTAAACAAGGTAACACATAGCAACCTTTTTTCCCAGTGTAACAATACTGCAGGGGTCAGCTACAATTTTACAAGATAATTAGTTTGTCGCAAGTGAGAGATGTTTACAACATTCACGGACACATTGCAAAGCACAGTGCGCAAGCAAGGCAGAAACTTCCTTCAGAAGACGTTCACATAGAAACTTGCCTGCACAAAACAATCTTGCAAAACTGCAAACAGTTCTTTCAAAAGAGCGAAGCACCTCACCGAGTTTGTTGATGTATCCCTACCGCTGAAAAGTTACTGAAAGGTATTCGATTCACGCAGGCACCACCGAGGAAAACATCAGTCTTTGTCCCCAGCTCATGCATGTGACACAAAAGAATCCAATGAATTTCAAGGTTGCCAGACAGCTTACTTACACTTGCTTAGCCAAGAAGAACTGCCAACAGCCAGTACTGCTGTAAAGAAACATGCACAAACAGTGCTTGGCAGCATAAATTAGCATGCAAAACTCCTTGGTCCCCACATCAATACAGGCCCATTATCATGGAAAACAAATTTGACAAGACTTACGAAACAGATCCTTTTTTTTTAACTGTTTTCCACTTTGCAGTTTCTAACTCTGCATGGTCACCATCACAGATATAAGCCACAGTTTTCAAAACATCTCCAACTGTGATAATAAGTCTAGAAAACAGATTACTGGGAGCCTGAATCACAAACTCTTATATAACATACATTGACATGATAGCCTTCATATATTGTGTTTCACACAGCTTCAGACAGCTCCCTGCATCACACAAACAACTACACTTTTGCATTACTAAACATGACAGATAACCCTTTAAAAATACAACTCCCAAGGCATGACAGATAACCCTTTAAAAATACAACTCCCAAGGGCTTCCCTATCCCACTAAATACAACTCCCAATGGCTTCCCGATCCCACTAAAGACAACTCCCACGGGCTTCAATAGAGACTTGTGTATGTCAACACCTTCATTCCCTTGTATAAATGACATTTCAACTTTTGCAGAATTATTACAGTAAGGCTAGAAATATCTGTTGGTTGCATTTGTGATGCAGTTGCTAAATCCCTATCTTTGCGTGGGTGAATCGAATCAGTCACTTGAGCAGAGGCAATCATCACACCGCTATCTATTGCCCAACATTGTTTCAGTGACTCACAATGCACACACATAAATATCAGTGTAAACTCACTGTGAATAGTTTCTGTGATATACCTATCCTATCTCTTGACACGTTCCTTCAAACTATTCGAAATATTTCACTGAATCAAACCACAGACTGTAAAATGTGCTGAGATTTGCATGTTACGTTCACCTGACAAACGACATGCACACTCTGATCACAACTGCAGGAGGTTAATCTGGTATGAGTCCTGATCCTGGGCACAATATTGGAACACACTGTCACCAAATCTCCACTGATGCGCACACAGTAGATTCTCAAATCAGCTGTCGATGCTGTCTTCAACTATTGTGCACATTATGCCCCCGCCCCCCAAAAAAGCGCTTGGCAGATCTTTGTCTGAGATGTAGAATATTCCTTGACTATAATTTGTACGCACACTGGAAAAAAGAGCTGAAAAGTCAACTCACTTGAGCTGAAATAATGCCAATGTCAGTGCTTACAGGTGTTCCTTTCCCATAATGGAAACTGAATGACCTTATAGCACTACACCAACCAACTACACATCCCATCAAATTAGCAATGGTAATTGGGATTCAGATGGCTACCTCTAATTGCTCAATTATGAGGTATCTGGTATAATGGACTCTGTGTCTGTCACTCCCAACAGACCTACCCTATCTGCCTGTCGCTCCCTTTTCACATAGGCTTTTTCCGGTCTGGTTTCCTGGAGACCTATGAATTTTGATGCATTTTGGTGACAAAATCAACATTTCAGTAAAACCTGGCAACCTCACCTGTCTTCACAACATCCTGGGAAAAGTCTCCTGTATCCAATTTTACAGTCGCCTGAGCCTCTGGTGTTTGCACTGTGAATGCTGTGTATGTATGTGTGTGTTAGCAAGAATCCCTAGTTCAGTTGTTAGTTGCTCTGCTAAATGCCATACTGAAGACAATGATGAAGCTAGGTGGCCCATAGCCTAATTGACCATGTGCCAGTCACAATGTCATAGTGCATTCGACAAAAGCAGAAAATACTCCCTTTCCACCGATTTTTATTTATAACACTCCAGAGTGTAAACACAATAGCTACCAAACAAGATAATCAATAACCAAACCTATCATGAAAACATTTTGGTGGCTTGATGTAACCTTACAGGCCATTGTTAGATACACTGTATTAACAAACCTCTTCTAGCCGATGTGAATCTGGTTTAATGATACATTTATGCGAAAGGCATCAGAAAATCTATTGAAAATTCACATTCATGACAACTGAACGATGTAGAGTGTAATTTTGTTATTTCAAATGTACACATTACTTATGACTAACTGAGCAATTGTTAGATCCTCTTTGAATCACACCGTCAGTTTCATATAGTTACAATCTACCAGTTATTGTGCATAGGCTATCTTTCTGCTGATTCAAAGCCGCAACTTTTGAACTACATGATGATGATGTATACACCATATAGCAGGTAGGGGATTATCTGCCCTATCTGTACGTTCCATCACAGTTTCTTCACTGACATGTCAGTGATTTGACATGTATCACTATGCCTGTAAAATATCACGCCAAAATTCATACAGGTCATACACTGGGAAATTTATCATTCTGTCAGCTCAGATAACTGGGATAAAAATGGAGCCATAACACTCCCACAAAATCACAAGTTGACTTATTGAGTAGAATCTAGGTATAACATAAATAATGTTCCTCAAGACTGTGTTCTTCTAATCATGGAGACATGTCACCGCACAGGGAAACACTTTGTAATCAATGTACTGCCAGTATCACAGCGACTAACATATGATGTACAACTTACAAGGTGCTGAAGATACTTGCTTATGCAGACTATCAGAGATTTCTGTCGATGGTGTTCCCAGGGGATTTCTGACAGCTAGCTACACGTAGCGAGCAAAATTTCCATATTAGTAGCTCATTGCTATGCTAATGACCCATTGTCTCCTGAAATTAAAGGAAGTTGTCACAATCTTTTAGGGGGCATATGTATTGTTCTATTAGTATAATCATTACTAATAATTACATTTTTTGGCAGTCTTTGTTATTCATTAAATTTTGTTACAATGAGTGTTTTGCGACAGTTAAAATATTGGACAAAATCCCGCATACTCTATCCTACAAACTTTACAATAATAACATACTCAAAATCACTGTTTGTAGTTATAGTTTTCTCAGTTTTTTCATTCAAAAAATCTAACACTGATCACGCAAGCAGTCTCCCTTACACGCTTATTGCATTAACTACAACCATGTATGAAAGCACACACCAGGTTCAGTTTTTTCCAGGCTGTAAAATTTATGTGAGGTCAATCTTCAGCGTGTCTTTCAATTCTTTCAATTCTTCACTAGTCGTACTGATGTTGAAGTGTAGGGTTTAGTGGGGTTAAGACATCCACACAACTGAAAATAATTAACATTCCTTGGGAGAATTTACCATAAATTATACACTAACACAGCTCTCAAACACTTACCGTCTGTGGGATTACTCATTGACAGTACCAGAGCTGATGCTGACTGTAACACTATAACGACTAAATTTCAATTAAACCTTTTAAAATCGCTATAGTACTTTATCTTTCTCTTGTTTTCCTTGATAGGCAACTTTTTTAATTTCATTTGTACACAGTGACATATCTATAAATCAATAGTCAACGTCACATACATTCACTGCAATCACAAAACACTGAAGCACAATCTACTGTGATAAGATTGCTATATACTGCACCTAAATCAATTCCGTAACTGCTGCATGTGAAATTTAAATCTTGTTATTCCTGCTTGCCAGACAAAATACACAAATGACATTACAGTTTGGGTAGTTGACTGTGTCTGACCCTAAAGAGTTCATCCACTAGCATTGACCTACAGCAGCAGGTCACCATAATTGCCTGTCAAGGTGTACATATATCCTCATGTATGGAAACTTCCACGATGTGAACGGCAGCAGAGAAAGACAATTTTCTGTAATGACCAATTTAATAGTGTACTCTCAACCGTAGATCTAATGCTGCATATACACTCCCTGTACAATTTTTTTTAACTCTGAACAGTTCTGAAAGCACATCCTCAAATACGGTTGTAAGATCCTCATCTTGATTGATGTACACGTAACTACCATGTACAGTAGCGAAGCAGATACATGTACCTCACCCACTTCCTGTTCTATCAATGCCACCGTTCTCATCAAGGACGGTAAGCCGGTATTACTACTGTACCTGGGGTCATCAGTCACTTAGTCACTGTGCATGCCTTCCTTTAGAGTACGCTGAAGCAAATATCCAACCATGCATTTTACCGGATTTCCCAAGCCATTACTGACATTGCCTAACCAAAGCCAAATTACAGCTGCTGACAGACAAAAATATTTAAATCCCCATTACATAATCCTCAGCCTCTCCCTATAATACACCCGGTATTTCAAATCTTACATGTTACAGAAATTCCTCTTGATGTATCAGTCACAATTTCCTTTTCTTTGATATTTCATTCTGAAATCCCATCAAGGTTTCCTTTCAATTTAAATGAAAATTAGTGACTTTACCTATCAAAAATCACCTATTTCTATGACGACAAATTAACTTTGCCACTTACTTATTTACTTTCACATTACCAAAAGTGGACAAATCTGTCTACTGACCATCCCACACCTTCAGTGTACATATATGTATTTGGGCTTGGCCTTGTTCAGTTGACCTTCTTTACATGTTATGGTAGGCTAAACTGTCAATATTTGGTAATTCTACATTTGCAGAATATGCCCTTCACAGTTATATTGTTACTATCCAACCAAATTCACCATGATCTTGAACTTTATTGCTATGTGTAAATCTGTTTCTTTGAAAAGATTACTGACATCCTGACCAAAGTCACACTCTGTAATTTTTGTTTGACATTACAACATGACATGACAGTTAGGAATCAGACCTCCCTTTGTCATGGACAAGTAACATCTTACTTGGTTAAGGTTCTATGGAAGAGTCCATTTAATCTTGGGATGAGTTGGTCAAAAATGGAAAAAAAAATACTGCTTTTAGAATGTGCCTCAGGGACAGATATTTGGACTCTCAAACTTTTAGAATTCTTTTCTGATATACCACTTGTGGGGGTTTATTTTAAAGCTCTTGGTGTAAGAAAACTTCACCTGCTTAGGTTTCCGAAATTCGAAAATTTCCTTTTCTCCATAGAGTTAACACAGGGATGGCGGCCATTTTGAACATCGGTATATATCTAGGGTTATTTGCTTCTCTCTAGTACCGAAATTTTCGATTTTTATTCTTGATTTTGGAAGAGAATGGGTTGAAAGATTCCTCAGGGAAACTTTTAGCAAACGTTGAAGTCTTTCACTTCTGAGGCGCATTCATTTGTTCAAGGCAAAGCTACACTAACTTAGAGTCTCCAAGACTACCTTAGTTAGGATACAATGGCTCTAAGGTCAAAGGGATACTATGGAGATTTTCAACAATTCCAAATCCAGGAATAGGTTTCTCTTCTAACACGAAAGAACAGGTCTTGGGAAAATTTTTCGAACACAGATTTAAATGGGAAGTTACAGGACAGTGGGCACACACATGACCATGGGCACACAATAGCGATATTACTGACGACGCAGCCATTTGCATACACTGGGCGGGAGTTTTTGAATTCTCATAGCATCGCTTTGATCGTGTGATAAATTTGAATAATCATGATGGGCACTTCCGTGACATATGCAAAGAGAGGTCAAATGGTCGTCAGTGTTCTCCACGGCGCCTTTAAATGGGCGGTGCGCCCACTTTAATTTCACGGCCGCCCAGATAAAATCTACGCCGCCCAGTTTAATTTTCGGCCGCCCATGCTTTTGAAACCCACCGTCAGCCTTTGTTTTGGGTTGGCGGGTTTGGTTTACGGCAATGTTTTTATGCATTGCTTTTGTTTGTTTCTGTATTTAATTTCAATAAAGTGTTAATTTAAATCAATAAGGCACATTTTGCTGTTGTTGTATGTGTGAATTTGTCATGTTAGTACCTCGTCAAGATATGTCACGATGATCATAGCAGAAGAAAGACCGTGAGAGAAGCTCGACCGACTTGTCAACCCATTCACACAATAAACTGTGTGGTCGCATCAAGATCTAAGTGTTGTCTCAATTGATTTTACCGAATCTCCCCCCAAGAAAATACTTACATTCTTTTAACACCCTATAATTCAGGGTTCTCCCAAGCCCAAAACAGCGTCACGGCCCGCGACGCTATTGTTCAACCCTTTACTCCACGACTCATCCAAGAAATTGTAAAGGACAGAAAAATTGAGTAGTCAAAAGACAGCAAAAGTCAGCGACGATTTCCGCTCTTAATTGATGAAATATTTGAAATCAAACTGATTACACATTCCCTAGATAGAGAAGTGGCAATTTGGTGAAATTTCTGTTTGACTCACATCTTGAAATAAAAAGTAAACGTGGAACGAAGACATGTATGCTGCCGATCAACAGCGTAGCATAGCATAGCTTACAGGGAACTGTCTGTCACCGTATCGGCATTCGTTGGCTGCACGTAAAAGCAACTCAACTTTCCAAATCAAACGGTCAGTATCTTGTGAAAACAGCAACTTAGCAATGAAAATTGTTATAGTCAGCGGTAAAAACTCTTAACAGATGGAGCGTTAATTGCTTTAAACAAATGAAAATGCAGAGAATAAAATCCCAGATCGCGTGCGTGAATGAAAATATACTGTAAACAATGGCGGATATGAGATCAGAGTGGGACTCTTCTATTTTGGTACCAGGGGTGCGCAGGGTCAGAGAACCCTGATAAACGTACTGAAAAACGTAGTATTTTCCTAGCGATGCTGTCTTGGGAACTTGGATGTCTCATTGTTTTACATCTTTTAATGGTTTCTTTAATCTGAGCAGTTTTACCAACTGTATCGGTATATTTTACTCTCCTAACCTTTCTTTATTGGAGTTAAACAAGGGTAGGAGCTTATGCAACTTAGTGAGGATGTACTAAATTTTGAAAAAATTCAGTGGAGGGGCTCTGCTCCATGAGTACCCTGTTTTGTCAATTTTTGATGAACACAAACTATATGTAAATATTATGCAAATGATTATGTAAATAGTATGCAAATGATTATACAAATTAGCCACCCACTTAATTTTTTTATTTGTGGAGAACACTGGTCGTACAGGGAAGACATTTTGAAACATATGTGTTCTCCGACAAATAACAGAACATTTTTTCAGTTTATTTTTGACTCAAGTTTAGTCGCTATATATTCATGGACATCATATACAAGATTCAATGACAACGCCTGAAACATGGCAAAATTATGGGATTCTGGTACCAAACATGAAACGTCCGATCAGTAGCGTGGGTATTTTACATTTGCATAGATTTACGATAATCCTGCTTTTATAAGGGAAGTTCCTGATTAAAGTGAATAATTTGTTTATTAATAAATCTAACACCAGAACCAACATTCTGTGTAGTAAAATTGTTCAAGATCATGATTGCACCGGACTGGGGTCATCATACTCATAGCAGCTCTATGTACAGTTCATGAATATTAGCGCCTGTTACACAGTGCATTTTGGTCCATATAACATGTACTGGCCATGGGAGTACACCATGGAAAAGCAAACAATACATGAGAGTGTACAGTATCCATCAAGGTGTCCATTGTTTGAATATGCAAAATAAACATTGACACACCTGGCCATCCCTAACAGATGCACCGAGCACCAATCAGGCAAGACTTCTACATTTTATGTGCAACATACATTGCAAACACCATCAAACAATGTGAAGATTTGTTGAAAATTATTGACAAGATTTATGAAAATCTTTCTTATCAGGCCTAATTAGGTAACCATTTTCTCACTACCTACAGAGGGTGGAAAAACAAAGTATAGAGAGCGCTGTATATCATACTCACAGAGCCACTGTCCTAATGTTATGAGCTACAGATGTCTGTAGAAACCATTGCTGGTAAATGATGCATGTATGTACAGGAAGCTATCAGCGGTACTAACAGCTGACAGGAAGGTTATTCTCATGACTCAGTAAAGAGCGTGCAACAGAACGCTCACAATGCAAAAAGAGCTGCTTCCTCTAAAACTCACTCACACATCTATATTCCACACAGCAGTTCCATTCAATTCCAGACACATTATCAATTATTGAACAATCCTGATAGGCCTTAAGGCTCCATTAGCCGTAAAGTTTGACGTATTTTCCAGTGTTTTTTTTTCGTCTGTGAAAAAGTTTTTTGTTCTAACTCCCTTAAATCATTAATGCCTTGCTGTATTCACCTTGTCAATATAGTCTGTACTGTACATGTGTGATATTTTGACTGCAGATTTTTTTTAATCTGGACAAGAATTCATTTGTCAGCAGCAACCTTGTACATTGTACAAAATACATTGTGTTTGCTATCCTAACTCTTTGTATTTCAACCTGCGTTGGGGAAGATTAAGAAAATCACTTCCTTTAGTGTAGCAAAAAAAACAAAGACAAGATGATCATGAGTGACAGCTATTGTGCATGCCCTTTTATCACTGTTATGAATACATGTACATCTCAGTTGACATGAATTCCTCGTAATTCCTCAAACTTTCATCTACAATTTGGAAAAAATTTGCACTTCATACTTTTGTTTCGGGAGCCATTCAGCAAAGTGACTGTTATCAGTACTGATCACTTAGTCTTTCCTAACTGCGAAGGCCAATTTCATATCACTCTTTTCAACGTCAATCATTTCATGGAAGTCAGAGGTCTGCACAGAAGGCTAACTTGACACTGTCGTACTGTTCATAAAGAATGATAGCTCTCAATCTCAAGCACAAATATTTTTTTCTCAAAAACAGACATTCCTTCCATCATTCCTGAACTACATGTATAACCTTATAGTGTGCCAGCTCGGTAACGTAACAAACCTAGTACAATCACTCCATCAATTCCAGACTTCTGCGCCGCTATAAACCCATTTGCAAATATCAAGAATACAGAAAAGCTACTGTTCACATTCAATACTGCAAGGCTATTACTATTAAAATAGAAAGTTAAGGAGATCATCTTTGTTCCTGTCAATGAAAATCTTTTGAAAACTATTCAAGACTTGCATGAGTTTGATTTCATTTCAAATCTGACATGCTCTGTGCTGCGCTTTATTTGGAGCTCACAGCTACGGGCGGTTTCTATTTTTGAGACGGCTAGTTCCGGTCATGATATGTACCATTAAAATCTACAGGAGCAATCTCTGCTGAGGGTATACAAAATCCATTACAGCAATCAACGCAGCAGATGCTTGTGATGGTACATACTGCATCACGTATCACATCACGTGATGGCTCACATCCCTGGAATGCTGGTAGATTTACATACATGCATTTATAGTTAGCATTCCATTGTGAAAACCTACCACGAGCAGTACACATGGAAAAATCATCCGCGCAATTTATAGTTTGTGTAACATTTGACATGTGTATACACATGAGCTGAATATAGCATCACTGACAAGAGTACCATACACATCACGTACAATATTCACGTCAGACTTGAGAACACAACACCCTTATAATGTAAAGGCGGTTGGTGAATATGCTAGCGTTTACTCAGTAGGTGTAATATATGTGTATTCATATTGTAACATTACGCCTTGTCAACCAACACGCAAAAGATACACTGAAAGTAAATAATGCGTCATTTGCCAAATTAAAACAGAATGACATGTCCGGAGGCATAAACACGGCAAGTCTTTGCTGGCAAACAGCATTCCATGCATAATCACAATTCATCATCTGCAGGCATGTGTTTATGATAATGCAATTACTAATATCAAACTCATAAAATTGCTCCGATGGTAATTGGCTCCGCTAGGTCTATGAAATGCGCACAAACAACAATGAATCTGTAATGCAAAGTGAGATACTTGTACATGTAGCTTTGAGAGAAAATGTAATTACACTACACTTTTGCCCACAGCTGTACAATGGAGTGTATACATCCCTCAGGAAAGACAAGAGGCCTCTGATCGGCAGATACGTCTAAATGAAGTACTGCAGGTTCACATCACAGATTACGACAACTAGACTAGCATAAGAACACAGAGTGGTGACCTTATTAACACACACACACACTCTCACTCTCTCTCTCTCTCTCTCTCTCTCTCTCTCTCTCTCTCTCTCTCTCTCTCTCTCCCTACGTCTTCTGTCTCTCTCTCACTCTCACTCTCACTCTCTCTCTCTCTCTCTCTCTCTCACCATCCCCAATGACAAAATGACATTTGAGCATTTTTGAATACACTATACAGGAGGCCTTTTCAAACATATCACGTAAATTACAAGGAAATATGTGGTACATCTCTTGTTTTTATGTACATGTATGTACCTCTATAATTCACCCTGTGGCTCTTTATTTTCCATGGAAATTTCAACTGAAACAATTTGCCTTCTGTTTAATCTGATCAAGAATATGCCTCTTTAAAAGAAACCAACAATGAAATTACTGCAAACATAATATTCCCTTCTGTGATGACGCAAGTCAAACTAATCCAGGTTTTCACAACCAATGACGCAGAAACTTCATTATCTACCAAACACTACAACCAGATGGGATGAAAGTGTTTACCCTGTGTAAATTAGTAAAATGTCAAACTTTGTTGTGCAAGCACAAGGCAAAGGTTGAAACAACCTTTTGTAGCTTCCTTGTGTTCAGAAGGACAAGCAAAGGACACCAGAAGGTGAGACTTATGTTGGCTACGAAGAAGAAGTTACTTTAACTTTACCAACACTACAAATGCTGGAGAGAAAAATCAGGGATAGGCAAAGCTGCAAGATTTTTCCCCAACGACTAACATTACATGACAGACTGATGCACTGATGGTATTAAGTCTGGCCGTTTTCAAAATACAGACAGTCAAAAAATAAATGATGGCATGAGCCAGCAAATGGCAACGACTTATAAATAGTGAACATAAATTGCAGCATAGTTATAACTTACAAATTATTGACCGTAAATCTCCAATACTTATAGCTCTCCTTATGTATAAAAAGGGGCTCGGTTTGTGTGAGGAATTTCTACCCTAGCATGAATCCATCATTCACTGAGTGACACTTTGATGAAACAAAATCGTAGGTATTGTTACTGATGATGACTATTATCAAATATGTATAATTTACGCGCAAACTGCAAAACAGGCGCACTACTTCAAAACTTTCGAGACGGAAAATATCAATAATTCATATTTCCACCAACTTGTTCATAATTCTAAAATATCTGCTCAAAGTGTACAGGCAGTTACGCTTGTATAGGCATTCATAATTCAGTGTTGAATCTAGGATCTTAGGATTGGGGGACATTTGGGCCCACTGCCTTAAATTTTGGGGGACATTTTCAAAATTTGGGGGACAATTTTTTGGCAGCAAATTTGCATATTAATCTGCATATTAAATTAGCATTTATTTAAAATAAGTCTATGAAGTCTTTGTACATCTATTCAAGAATATAATTGTTTTGAATAAAGTATCACAAATTCACTCACATTCATAGAAAAGATGCAGCACATTCTGTTAGTCTCAAGAGATAATTCTTTCAGTATTATGCAAAAATACAATTGACAATTTCCCCACAGTGAGAAAAGTAAGTTCATTTGTCATTTCACAGCTCTCATTGATAGAGCAGGACTTTTTTTAATGACTAAGTAGTCTCGATCTCTGCAGCAGTAAGTTCCCATAGACATAAAAGGGTAACCTAGGGAGTCTAGAGTGATGACGCTTTGTCCTAAGCAAGTTTGGAAAATGGCCGACACCATGTGCTGCATCGAGGCAAAACAAACACAGCACAACGTCCCGACTCTGACAATGCAAGCTGTGCAAGTATTAGTAAATGCATTCTTACTGAAGAACTTGACATATGACCCGTCTGGTATAAGATCTGAATAGATATTCACTGTTGTTCTCGCTAGATCGAATTTCTTGGCAAGCCATGCGTGACCGTGGCATAACGACTTGAGACGACTTTGACAAACAACATGCACCATCAAGCTACGTCTAGTATCTCGATCCATGTGGACACATGAAATGTTTCAGAAAATTTTGGAATTTGGTTTGATTTCCGCTTGATCAAGAACATGTTTTTTCTTTTAGAATGGAATAGGTGTGTTGGCTACATTTTTCAAAACCTTACTGTGTGAGAGTTAGTTTGAAATTACTCCCGTACGTGAATTTTTTTTCTCGTCACGGCTGTCAGTCAGTACATTCACAAACAAGTTTTATCGACAATGTAACAAACGCGAATGTCATTTCAAAACGGACGTGTGCTGCTAAAGTATTTATAAATGAAATCATTGGTAACATTCTAGCAAAATATAGCAAATCATCACGCAAAGTGGTTACGTTTAACAATGAAAGAAAACACACGTTGACCTATTTACAGACCCACCCTCTTTGTGAGTGCGCCCAAAGTGACGCACTGGGTAGATTTCAGAGCGGGATTTTTTGCTGAAACGCGTCAATCCCGCGATGGCGCGCTCTAGATTCAACACTGATAATTCCTTCTCGCAACCTACACAGTTTCCATCTTTTGTGTACATCTTGAGGCCAATTTTGCATATCACATGTCTGTAAGAACAATTATATGACTTATTTCAAGTCAACACTGCACCACAATGTGATACGACGCACTCTTGTTTTTGCCTCCAACTACCTGACATAGAAAAAGCTGAACAGAAAATTAGGACAAGCACTCCACCTATGATTGCATTGTTAACTTGCTTCACATACTTAACCTTTAAACTATATGCTACTTTGCTAGCTTTTCAACATACATATTTAGGTCGTAGGGCAGTAAAGCCAAGTAAGTGGCACACTGTATTTGACCAACTGCTAAAGCTGGCCTCTTTTACTTTTTTTAGACTGGTAAGGAGACAGCTTTTCCAGAGTAGTAATCCTTTCATGAAAATACAAAACACCTTTACATATTTATAAACACTGACTTGGGCTGCTATTATGGTATTATTGCTGTCACGTCAAGCACACTTGCTTTGTCTGTACCTGTACTAACACTGTTAGGAACATGACAGACTGTCACAGCCAGGGATATTTTGATTAACCTGACAAGGCAACTGGTTCAACAATCACACATTTGCCTCCATGGATCAAAGGCAAAGAAGGACTGAGAGAGCCTTGCTCAAGGTAAATGTCGCAAACACATCAAGTCCAACTTCATCACTTGCATGTTGCCTTGGCCTCTCAAGAGATCATGAACTCCTTGGAGTTGTCTTGGACAGAGGAAAAGACCTCGCCCACAAAAGAATGCAATTCATAAATCACCTTACTGAAACTGTAAATGTCAAGATGAAACCTCTACCCTTTGGTATGTTTGTGTCAATTTCAAGGAGCAGATTTTCGTCAAGTCTTTCTGCTTTCCAGCTGGGTGGAGTGGATTTTTTTGTCTTTGACTATAAATTAATCCAAGTATCTATAAATTCAACTCTCTGACTCTTTTCTGTACGTTGCCCTACATATGTGGAAAGCATCTCCACCACTGTGAAAGATGTGGTTTGGCTCATATCTGGTGACAGAGACGATAAATTTCACAAAAAAAAAAAAAGATAATCAAAATAGCCTGGTTATCACTATGTCCTTTCCTAGTGGATAGTGTTGTTTTGATGACAGAATGACGCATACATGTAGACTGACTCCTCAGCAACACTGCACGGATGAACCATGGTCCAAGATGGAAAGACCACGGATAAACTAACCATTTTAAATAAAGGTCAATAGAATTCCGCATTACGGTACATCCATCTCCCTTATAATTTCTCAAACTTCAAAACTACACCTACAACCAAACACGGAACATTAGCTACAAATTAGCTGATATAAGAATTAATCTACACTTCATCCATAGATGCGGAAACGGTACACAATAGACAAGGACTCATCTAGTGATGAGCCATATACTTCGACCATGATGCAATCATTCAAAGTGACTTGAAATGTTCAAAACAAAATGCTTGTAACTTGTCTGCTACAAATGATCTTTTGACAGAGAGTAATAATAATCTGACTGATGTGAGTGATTGATGACATTTAACAGTGCCCCAACAGGGTAGTCTTATACATTCACTTATTTCAACATGTTTATCCAATTGCACATAATTACTCTACACACAGACACAGTATTAGTTGAACAAAAATAATCATTACACATACTTCTAATACATGAAATGAATTTGCCTTCAGGTTATATTAGATTACATGTAATTAGTTGACATATTGGATGAATGTTGGTGGTAGACATTAATCACAATGTGGTAGAACATGGAACTTCCGGCCTCAATTAATGGTACTTCATTTTTTTTCTGCAGGTCAGACATTCCTTGTCATTGTTTTCACATCCTGTGTAACTTTCAAAGATCGTAATAAAATGGAACAATTTATTTCTATCACTGTAACAGTGATGACCTGTGAAACTGATTAAATACCATAAGATCTCTACTGACCCAGAATGAAAGGTACATACATGTACATGTATACTGTACCTGTAATGAAATGGGATACACATTTCTGAATTGGTGCATACATGTATGTATGTGTGTGTGTAAGGGGCTTGTGTGTGTGTGTGTATGTGTGTGTGTGTGTGTGTGTGTGTGTGTGTGTATATATATATATATATATATATATATATATATATATATATATTTTTGTTTTGTTTTGTTTTGTTTTGTTTTTTGTTTTTTGTTTTTTTTCTAAGGGGCCAATCATACTAGTTACTACCATCACATATATAAGCAAACAATGCTGAGGGTATGCTTTCCCATAATGCTAACTCCTATGGGAAATGATACCCACCTGTCAGTACCTTTGCCATTTAACTGTGTACGGACCTTTGTCCAGGTTGATGTACTGTACATGTACATAAAGAGTAGTCCAACAAGAGTGACAGTAAAATCACCAAACAGTATGTGAAGTTGTAGTACTCAAGCGCAGCCATACATTAAGCCACTCTGTATTCTGTGTTTATGGAGGTCAACTTCTGCAGATACTTTTTGTAAGCTTTAAAACTATAGAACACAGGAAATCACTTACAAATGAGTTCTATCTTGAAACAGAGCAACAGAATGATATATGTTTGCTTGGCCAAAGTTATAGCTGATTTCTTGCAAAGTTCATTGAATAAAATTTACGATTTGATGGTAATAATCAATTTACAAACACCAGTGAAACCCAGTGATTAAATTTGTTCATTTCAAAATGAACTGGCTTAAAGCAAAAAGAGTAGGAAAAGGCTACTGATACAGATTACTAATCTATCAGATATGAAAACCTACACAACTCTGTGGGAGTACTCTTGTGTACAATTCTTTTATCTCATTTTGTAAACACATAGCAACCTTGAAGTACATACAGCATAAATTGCTGATTACGAATATACTGTAGTATGTGCCTTTGCTAGCTGTGTGTGTATTTGAAATTGTTGCCTTACACAGGATAACATTAATTGTAACAATCAAGTTACAATGCTTAACATTTTTAGAAATGTTATACAGATATAATGACAGTATCTTCAAGTTAGCTGTAGTTTTTGACATATTTTCATTCATGTTTGTTCTGTTTGTAAAATAAAGTCTGTTGTTCTTCTCCAAAAATTATGTCAAAATGTCTGGTATTCAATTTGTTAAACATAGGGCCAAAGTCCCTGAAGCTACCATACACATGGATACAAAATTCAGTATTTCCTGACTGTGTGAAATTATCTCACTAAGGTCATCCTAGGGACATGTAAACCAAATATTAAAGCTGTCTGACCAGCGGTTTTGAAAAAACAAGCGACTCAACAGTTGACAGAGCTCTGCTGTGTTATGTAGAGAATAACCTTTTGTGACACATGTATTGATGAAGAAGGTGGATATCTTTGATAGCTCATTTCAGGATGGCCTGACCAAAAATGGAAAATAATTCCGTAAAAATACAGATTTGCATATTTCATCAGACTATATTAGTCTATAATAGCAAATAAACGAGAGTTAATTACATTCTAATTAAAGTAAACAGGACTTGCTTAAATCAAGATTTATGTCATAAAAAAACAGCATATCTGTCAGATTATAAAGAATCTTGAGCTGGTTATCTTTAATATCAGTATTTTCATCCTATTAACCAAGCACATTTTAACTTTCAAATTAATATTGTAAGTAAGTTCTGTTGAATAAGTTGAGACTGTACGAACTCAGAGAAAGCACACTGAAGAGACAAATGTTTGAAACTTAAGAAGTTCAAGGTCATCAAAAGCATTATAAGGAATCATGTTACACTTTCATTGCACTGTTTACACAGATTGCATAAGTGCTATAAATAGCACATGAGGAATCTTACAGCCCAGCTTTACCATAAAAACCCCATCACTTTGACCACTCTTTTAATTGACCACTCTATTTTTTTCCTCAAAAAGTAATCTTATTTTATCCTTACCAAGTCAACCATAAATGGAAATTAGAACTTTCTCTATCTCTATTTATTTGACCACCCTATCATGACAAACTGTTATGAGCAATTTCTTTTAGATAACATAAATGGTGGTTCAGAATATATCAAAGTTGGGATTCAGGAAAGTTGCCTTTACATGTTTTAATCCTCCAAGATGGTCAGCATTTCACTATGAACTGTCAAAAAAAGTTGAACTTTCTTATAATTCCACACTAAAATTATTTTGGCTTTGATGATTTCCTTATTAATTCAATTATTTTAAATCATATTAATTATTTTTTTCTGGGTGAATTGATAGGGTTTATACAGTACAAGAATTCCATACAATGTAAGTCAAATTTTGACCAAAAATGACAAAAAAATTCCTTAAAAATACACATTTGCATATTTCATCACAATTTGAACAAATCTAAGTTGGGTTATCCCTAGGGACCTGTATACCAAATAACAAAGCTGTCTGACCAGCGGTTATGAAGAAGAAGATTTTTTACCAAAAACACCTTTTTTGACATTAATTTGCCTATTTTCGACAATATCAAAAAATTAAAAAAAATAGTTTCTCAAAATCATATTTTTCATCTACACAACAAATATCAAATCAGTAAGTACTGCGGTTCTCAAGATATTTGAGTGGACGGACGCCTCACAAACGGACATACATACATACATACATACATACAGACTGACGACGGACGCCGACGGATACCCATCCCAATAGCTTCTATAGACTATAGTCTATAGTAGTTAAAAAAACTCAAATGTGTACAAAACTGGTCTGTAGTCCAGACTGGAATTTATGTGTACATGATGACAGTTTAAATTTGCAAATGTGATCCAGTATTAGTTGAACTAATGGCTTAGTATTCCAGTAACATTTTAGAAAGAAGAATAGGGCAACCTACTTGTTTTCCAAAGTAAAAATAATGAATCATCACAGGAATTAACCCTGTTATGAACCAAAACCAACCAGTTTCATTTATTTAATCTCCACGCACTTGTCAGCATAAATTCTGTGCTTATATAATGGATGATTTTCATATTCCTTCATGAAAAATATGTACATCAAAAACGTTTATCAAACCCGACTACTTTTTCCATGGACATCGAAAGAAGTCCATTTCTGCTGTAACACCGAGGTAAGAAACCCTGGTAAATCAATAGTCTGTACAGATCACTGGGTTGAACCTTTTACAATTGCCATTCTAACCTACATAATACTTGCCACTCTGACGGTTATAAATTTCACAACAAGGCCCTAAAATTCCTGACATTTGTCTCCGGTAAATATCTTGATTTCCAATTAGTGAGTGATCCAAATGTCATCTAGTGTCTCCGACACAGAAACACATGGAAGTTGAGGCATGAAGGGGTTGATTAGCTGCCAGCGATACACATGACCCAGTGGACAAGAGTTATTCTTGGCGATGAAAGAATGTGCAAAATGCACTGGACACCAGCGAATCCACAGCATCGTGTCACGCATGTACACAAACATTTAAATGTATGTCAATATCCCAAGGGAGCCGAGATGAAAGCACGCTGCGGCAGTGCTGCAACTCAAAATTAACAACCCATGTTGAGAGGCAACTGCACAGACGCGGCTGTGTACGTGTACGAATCAGAAAAGAGAAACTGGCATAACTGAAGCCTCATTGAAAACAGACAACACATGAAACCTGATAACAGCCTTCATCTGACTCAGAGAATGTCACCCTCCAGTCTGAGTCTAATCCATAGCCTGCCCTTTGTTCTGCTCACTGCTATGAGAAATGAGATGGATGTAATAGGAAACGCTTGCATGGCCAGCTTTTGATCTTATCAATCCACAGGCTCCGTCAGCTGAATATAAGCATGATTATCGTTTCAGTATCTTTGACAAATTTCTATAAACTCAAACAGCACAGCAAATGCACAAGCCCATGGGACATGTATCACTTGCAAAATTAATGCACTGAACAAACTTGAAACAATTTTTCATGATCATATTTTGGTTGACATCAACACCATGCACATTTCTTCTTGGAGCATAGCAACCACGAATCAGAAGAATTCCAACAGTAGCGACCTTTTGTATGGCTTCCTGTGTTTCAACCCTATCTGGCTAAGCCCCATGGCAAACAGAAGGTCCCACCCTCGGCTATACACTAACCTCCATTCCTACACCCCTTTAATCTGAAACATGAGCAACTCCTATTCTTTGAATACCATCCAGTATAACCCCTTATCTCATGGACAAGACCAGATCAAACATCTAGAGTTTCACTTTTAGCCTTGGAGGTATTGAACTTCTGATACTAAAACTTGCCAATATCCAGAAATGACGTACACTATCTCCGCCACCAAAACTGGCTTGCATGTCAAGGCTAGTCGAGAAATTGGTTTCCTATCAAACACTTTGCATCGCAAGCAGAGAAACATCCCATAATTTGACAGGCGGACATGCTGATTCCAGGACAAAACTTCACAAGGCTGACTCTAGCTTGTCTAGAATCCTTTGTAATTTCATGATCCTCAGAACTTAGTCTAGAGAATCACACCAATTCTACAGAGAAGTTCCAGACAAGTCTGTGGCAGACAAACAGGCATGTGTACAACAACAATGAAAATGTGTGGTAACATGCTCGTCCAAACTCTCTGTTGAGATTTGTTAACTTACAGTCACATATTATTCATCTTTTTGATGCCAATACATGTATATGCAAAGACCAAGATACCAGTCAACAGTTTCCAAAACTGTGAACTGGTATTGTAACAGTATGGAAAGACTGTTGATTGAGGACATTTGAAAGTGTCTCTACGCATGCGCACATCTACAACTCATAAAGAAGGTCATGGTGTTGCTGTGACCAAGACAAGGGATGATAACTGAGGAACTTCCTGAGGGGTTTTTTGTAAGAAAATTGGATGGAGTGTGCTACAAAACATGAATTGACTGGCCAATTTTAGGTAATAAGCATAAATTTGTTTTCCCTCTGACCTGACAGTCACCCAAAATGGTCTGTTTCCCTCGGCCTACAGCTTTGTGAAACACACTTTTTTGAGGCAACCCTCCGGCAACAAACATGCGCTGTTACCCTCATAGCAAATCAATGTGTATATCGGTAAAACATCACAGGTTATATGGGTACATATAATGCCACTAATGCACAGGAATTTATTTTGGGCTGACCCTAACTCTTGTATGATACATTATTAGAGTCATCACTTTGTCTTGTTTTCATAACAGCTGTTCACCATCAACTTTTGAATAGATTTCTCCCCTATGGCAACCTGGCGCAGGCACACATAAATCATAGCCCAGTATCCCTTGACCTGGATAGAATGGCTTATATGATTAATTGTACTAATTCCGTACTGGAGTGCAGTATTATCAAAACCAAAGTTGCACTACTCTGATTTTTAAACAGCATGTATTTCATCTGCTACGTCAAGTCAAGTAATGCAGTTTGCTATCATTCATCAAAATAAATTTATTATCAGTCACTGCATTCCTATTTTAAAGGCGTTGGATCTTTTATTGATTCCCTCTTACTTCTGTTGGTGTGGTCTTCCAATTACCGAGGCCTTGAACAATCCCTTAGGCAAATACATACACAGCATTTTATCTTCTGCACAGAGCACTCCCACATATCATGCACAAAACATGTGATAACAGAACTGGCAAAGATGGGAAGTCTGGATACAGTAATGGGAACAAACTTGCCAGTCCTCTTTTTATGGAGAAGTGGTGAATATTTAGGTTCTAGTTCTTGTGAAATGGTGGGCTACATCAACTGTCTTATGGTCTGAACACACTCCTGTCAAGTCAACTGAGAGGTACATTTTGGTATGCGTCATCTGTACAAGTTAAATTAAGTGTGTCAGTATGTTTGTAAATTTCATGGCAAAGACATGGTCTATGTTTCAGTCCGGGTCAGCTCCAAAATTGGAGATGCTATACCATAATATTTCCCCCTCTCATTAGCCAATCAGCGACCAGCGCGCCATCAGTAAAAATTATATTTCCTGGCAACCTCCACATGCGTCCTTCGTTACGTACGCCATACTGTGTCGAACTCCCGCGCCGTATTCTGTCATAATGTCGAACAGTTGTGTGGCCACTCTGTCAAAACACAATTTCAAAATCGCGTACCAGTTTTATTCTGGCTAAGACAACCAAACCTCATATATCGCTGTGATTCCTAGACTCTGGCTTGAAGTCCTGCGAAATATAAATCGTGTACCTACACAGATCGTTCAGAATACCCCATTTGTATCGGAGATGGCAGCGATACAAATTCTACCGTATGGGGAACAGTTGTGTGGCCACTCTGTCAACACATTTTCAAAATCGCGTACCATTTTTAGTCTGCGTTTGACAACTACAAAACAGGTATCGTTTTAAAGCTCTGACATTGCTCTTCTTTCTTGCAAAATGTTATACGCGTACCTACACAAATAACCTTTATAACAGTATTTCTAATAGAGATGACGAACATCCACAAAATGATTCTCAGTACTTGAGCGAAATCGATAAACTGGGGGTAGAAATGAATCGTCAATATTTCGAATATTTGTTCACTAATCGGACTCCTTGTTGGACATGACCTTCTGCAGAACACGTGGATTATGTTGACTGTCGAAATTCGTCGAAATTCACAAGACAGGGGCTTAATAAGCGGCCCAAAACTGCCGATCACACTTGGTTGGGTAATTTGTGACCCAGCGTGACGTACTTTATTAATGATGTAATCTGGTCGATGATTGCTGAATGCCGGAATACATTATCATAATGAGTCTCCAATTTTGGAGCTGACCGGACTATGTTTTGTTCTTTCACAATACATATTGATTAATCAAGCAAGTAACCATGGAAACTACATGCAAACATCATACATGGATTTGCATTTCTTAAAAGGTAAACAAATACAGGAAACAGACTAGGAAAAAAAATATTGCAAAAAAAAAATATAAGGCAAAAATATATTTGAAAAAAAAAACAATACAGGGGAAAAATATATTTGAAAAAAAACACAGGACATCCACTGCTTGATGACTTTCGTCTAGGTTGGGAGCAGGAAAATTGGAAATGGACCAGTGTTTCGCACTGTTACTGCTACTTGCCACCCTGTGACACTGCTTGTTATTTCAGCGAGTTATAAACAACCCAATCCCGATGACTTTTGACCGGAAAGTTTTGCCTGTACAATGCAAGTCCACTATATTTACCTTTTCAGTCAAAGAGGGCCATTGTCAGACAGTGAAAACCGGTTAAGTCTGAAAATAACTGTAAAGTGTCAGAAATGAAAGACAGAAACTAAATCAGCTCAAAGTTGAACTGAACACCAACCTATGAATTTAGTCTGTCAAATGTCAGAAGCGGATGGTTGTAACCAGCAAGAGAGAAGTTATCAGGTAGCTTTGTTGAAAAACTTTTGAGAAATTGGGAAGCATTTATGTACAGGAACATAACTACCATAATACGCTATTATAGATGCAATCAATGAGCACATTTACATGTGATCAAAATCTGCTACATTAAATTTTCATACCTACCCTGTATGTATTCAACACAGCACAATGTTTAATGCAATTGGAGCAAGTATATTCACTGGCGGCACTCCCTAAAACAAAGAAGAGGAAACCAGATCAGCTGCTGCTTAGAATTATTCTTCGGAGAAAACAAAATCAATTTCCTTTTTACATCATTTGGCAATGACACAATTCAGTTCGCTGATCGCAAATGACGTCACTGTTCTCTCTCATTAATATGCATAAATAAACATTTCTCCGCATTTTCCGCATAAACGACGAAATAAAACCTGCGAGTGTTCGAATGGCTATTTAGCATCACACTTATTCGTATGAATTGATGACTGAGACTACAAGCTGCAACAGCAGCCGCGCATACAACAACAAAGTTTGTCCGAATTTCAGCATATTTGTCCGAAAGTCGCGCGCGTGCAGCTATATTTAGTAACAAATCCGAAATCGCGATCAACACAATTCAGTTTTCTGGGGGTAAAGTAACCCTGAAAACTTTTTTTTCCATGCTACGGATAAGAACACCATGGTACTGGACTGATAACTACCAGTTTACATTTCTAATAGAGGTGTGCCAAGGACAAATATCACACCTTGGAAACTGGTGGAATTCATGGATTGTGTCAACTACACTGTACTCCCATGAATTATATATTCTTGTTTACACTTTGATATTGATACAACACTCCAGCATTTGATACATTTGGAAGCTCACGACAAAACAATAATTTACGAACTAAGTTCCGCTATAGTTCTAGAAACAAAGTTGATCCTGACTCTAGTCTCCTGACAGATTGGGATAATCACCATTTTCCACTGCATTTGCCACTTTAACTGTTATCTCATATGGTCAAACTCAATGATGAGCAAAAGGAGAGTCACCAAAATAGCATGACGGTATCTACACAAATTCAACTAAAGATTCTATTTTGGTAAAGGTCTTACATAAAACACAAATTATTTCATACTTGAGGGCTGTTTGATTCCATACTCACATAAATTTGCATATTCATGACTTATATAAATTAACTGAATTTTCCTAATTCCATGACACTCCTTGATCCATGCTACTGAGTGGAGTTCTGGTTCCACTATCTATGCTCAAACTCACTGAAGATAAGAAGGAAAATTATCATTATCACAACAGACACATCACATGAATTCCTTTCTGAGTAATTATAATCAGTTAATGTTATAGCAAATTAGATTGCTTTACAATCTTGATGTGACTTTGGTGTGTTCTGATTAATTGTAAAAGGCTTTGCTGATGAGAAACTGGGGCACATCTGGCAAGAAATGCCTATAGCTTTGTGTAAACATACATGCTGTGTTCCTGTCTGTTACCAGTCCCAGCTGTTCTTACACTGACAGCTAAAAATTAAAATTTGACAGGCCAATTTCCTGTTTGAGGCTGATGGTTCTGCCTGTCCTACACAACATGATCTGAATCAATGTGACATTATGACTCTAGAAAGCTCTCTTTGATACACTGAATGTTCAAATTACAAAATGGCAAAGAGTCGATGCAAGAAATTTCTGGAAATTCCTCAAATGACTAACAAAGAATTCAGAAATACCGTCGGCTAAGGGGCACATTGGCCAAAACACATGGTGGGTGGACGAAGCCCTTGAATATACATTTGGTGTACCACCTCCAACAGTTCCTAGATTCCTGAAGAGGCTATCCACTGATGTTTGCACATAGTTGAAGAACAATAGGGATGTGACAAAACTTGACGTCACTTGCACTTACAAATAGAAATATTTTATATAGACACGTGTGGTATGTATGTCTTTAGAATTTTTATAATTTTATAGTTATACAATAAATATGGGAACATGTAAAGTTGTAACTCATTTGAACATTTGGACACTGAATATACAATACTCAAGAATATCCATAATTACAAAGTCTTATTTGAACAATGGCAAGGCTGAAGTAGCTAGCAAGAAATACATCTGTACGGTATCTGCTGTACCATCAACATGCAAACTTTCCAAGTAAAATCTGGATGTCATTCCAAACCTCTCTGATATATACTGTGTGGCTAACATCTTTTCCTTTTCCACAACATTACTGCAAAACTAGAGCACTGCAGTGTATTTAGAATTTTGCAAAGTGGAAAGCTGGACAGAAAGACACTCATTTTAATAGCGAAGTGCCGTCAACACAACCAGTTTTTGTAGCAGTCCCCCAGGGTGAAAGTCCATTTCAAAACGAATACTAACCATGGCTAAGATAGTAACAAAAAGATCATCCTAATGTTGACAAGTTTTCAACGAGTTTCCAACTCTTACAAAACAGAAGGCGCAGAAGCGTACAAGTTTCTCAGAGAACATTCTTGATGCACAACAAAGGAATTTCACAAGAGGCTGGAGTTGGGGCACTCAGCAGTCTTGGAGATCACATTTCACCATTAGGTTCACAAACCAGCATGGGACAGATGCTGACCATAAACTGGTGGCAGAAAATTTAATTAGAGTTTACACCAATGGCAGCGTTTGATGTTAACCTGGTACAGAAGTGCTACCATCTGTTACTCATGTCAGGGGCCTTCCTTCAACTACTGTAATCAAAACTTTTTGTGAGTTTAGGATAGGAATCTGCTAAATTACATATCAAATGATTCTCCAAGTTTCTATAGTCTGTCCAAAAAGACAGTCAAAACTGTCTGACATGCAGTGCACTGTGCTTTCTTGACAAACCACTGTAACAATAATCCTTGAAGTTTCTAATGAAGTATGCAGCATTACTTCAGTCAGTGATTTAATAGGTCTCTCACTCAATAATAGGTTCTCAGATCAACTTCAGTTTAAATAATCAACGTTTTCCATGTAGTTTTATTTCTCATTTCTTATCTCCAGACAAAATATATCATTTTTGACTGGAAGTCACGGACTCAAAGCTTGCACTTTTGACAATTATAAGGATGTGTGCACTGAATGATTTTTTTAAACTGTGACTGATAAGTAAACATGTCAAGTTTTTCTGGCAACTTTTTATCACCATAAACTGTACACAAAAACTACACAAATAAAGATATATCAGGCTAACACAGCACATGAACATACATTAATTATTGATGACATTCTATAGGTCAGCTACCTTCTCTTTTGAGCACAGGAAGCTCATCAGACTTGTATTGTCTTTGATCATAGTGGTGGTAAATTTAACCATGGAGGCACAGCTCCTTCCTACCTTGATGGTTTCAGGGTTTAAAATGTCACTCTGTACTTGCGGTTTCAACATGAAAATGTGAGAGAATTTTTTCTTTACTACTCTTGACGGAGTATCGGCTATCGGGCTGAATTCCTAAAAAGACAACTGGTTGAGTTGAAGTCCAAAGCTGTGGTCATAGAGTCTTCCTTTGAATCGGAACTGAAATTCATACAGAGCTGCCATCACAAAAACACTCAAAAGGAAGAAGAAAGCAAAATTTGACAACAGCACAGCAAAAGTCTCAAACACTCTTCTTGAAAGTGTCTGTATATAGAGCCACCTGAGGCATTCTCTGTGATGCATGGAGACGTCCAAACTCCAGCAGCCCAACAATGTCCAGAATCTAAGACGTCCACCTTAAAATCTATAAATGCATTCAACCAAAAGCTGGTGTGGCCTACAACACCCTGAGGCACAGCCTTTTGCACTATACAATAACCAGTCCTTCACACACTATGCAGTGCTTGTCACAGGAAAGTGTGTTTGTTGAAGATCCCTTCTTTTTTCCATACTATACGACCAGGTGTAGTACAATAAGCCTCCAAACAGCCCTTGGGTAACAGCAGGTTTTATGCCACGATCTTTATTCAAAACGCCACTGTTGACTGCCTTTCTTTAAATAAAAGTCTGCAACTATGAACATCATTCATTGACACTCAACTCTGGTTGTAGACAATAGCTATACACAATTGTAATAATGGTCTGTCAATACCCATTTCAAATGAAGTTTGGAAAACCATACTCCGGTAAATAACATTATACGTCACACAATGATAACACAGTGTAGAAAATTTCAACATATATTTTGGACTGTTGTCTATCCCATGGAGCAGCCCCCTTGAAATTACACCAGCATGGCAGCAACTCTTATTCAGTCACCTTTTGTTGGTATCTCTCGACTGGCTGCAGAGCCCTGACTGTCCATGTGGTGACACACTCACACCAATGATAGCGAAAATGTTAATGGATCTCTGAATCCATATTTTTGACGCATGATTCTTTTGAGTTAGTGCCGAAGTACTTGTGTTCAGAAAGAAGTGTAGAGTTTCCAAAGCCCGTTCTCCATCATTAGTTGACCGGTGGATAGAGGGACTGTGGTTGCAGTATCTCAACCCAGATGCCTACACACAGTGAATTTAACAATGGAGGAACCGGCATGCATTATTCCCATCAAACCTAAGCCTATTGTTTCTGAACAATAATATCAATCATCTTTGAGATTGTGTGCCAAATTTCGCTTTACTTTTCTCGTCCAGCACGCAATGAGATGTTTGTGACTGGTTGTCTACACCATGAGTGAGTTGCTGTCGTTCTAAGTTTACGCATGATTCTTTACACAGCCTGCTCAGATAAATACTTTCACGAGACACTGAAAATATATAACGTTTGCCGTGAAACGATTTCCCTGTGCGCACAGCGCGCGGTCAGTGCAGGGAATGTCTAGCTCAGTTCCTGAAGCACGGTCTCATTCGAAAATTCGGGTCAAAAAATGTGGAGGAAGAAAGTGTACCGTCGCATCAGAACAATAGTAAAAGGAAAAATTTTCATTCATAAAGGTTGTCCGCAAACTATTCCGTGTATTCGCACCAATTGACAGTAAGGAGAAAATAAACGAGTGAAGAATATTGACCGGCATTGAGCATGCGACCTCAATTTTTTGGCGCTGAACTGGTGTTGGGTAATCAATGAAATAATGTAAACACTGGGATAAATACTCGAGATTTTGGCGTCAGCTCTGTCTATCAAACGACTATGTCAAGGATACAGCTCTACATAGACACGGATTTCACCTTATTATGTCAAATAGCGAACTCGCTTCCTGGGTTTCACTGTGACACATCCATTTCTAGTGATTGGCAAGCAGCCAGTCGTGCATCGACTTCAACGTGAGAAGTCCTATTCCTCTACGGATTGCCACTGTATGCATGTGTAATGCATGCGAAGCGCTGTGACGCCATTTGAACCAGTTATGGGTCTAAATTACCTTCTCCGAGTATCCAACGCCGACCGCAGCTCGGTGCGAGTGCTGGTCCCTCTGAAACAATGCAGTAAAGTTGGCAGAATTCTGCCTAGTCCAGCGTGAAAGCTACCAGTTTCGGCTGGTGACTGCTGACCGGTTTTTCGACGGGTGATAGTTCTGAAGTCGAGTCCAGGAAGCCGCCTCTCGAACGAAGAGAAGAGTGTCGTGCGCAACGCTAAAAATCGGCTGTTACTTCAAACTAGCAACACCCCTCTGAATTCAAACCTTGTTGGCTTGTAGTTGTACTGTATTGATTCACGGTCCCTCTATACCGCCGGGTTATTGATGATTCAAATGCCAAGTCTATAACCCCTCTTTGTTTATGTAATTTGTTTGGTTATACATATGCATTTCTAAATGTTCCTTGGGTATTTTTATTATTTTATTTATATGCTGTTATTATATAATGTTATTTCAATGGATGTTTTTCCAAACTAAGTTGTCTAAGTTCTTTAGTATTCATTGTTAAGTTTTGTATGTTGTTGTTTCGTTTTGTTTTTATGGGTTTTTGCTTTGTAGACTTTGTTATTCTTATGGGGGCTGTAACTGGGCGAAAGCCCGTTGCTCCTGCTACGAATAAAATAAAACAAAATTGAAAAGAAAATACAAAAATAAAATATTAAAAATCCTTGCAGTCTAACCATTCCCAGTGCTTCACCAGCACTGGGAATGGTTAAACGAACTTTCGTAAAATAAATTGATGGATTTTACTTAATTTTAGAGTGTAATCTTTGTCAATTTGCATATTCTTTTCAGTGTAACTTCAGATTTACGCTAAAAATCTATGTGACCCAACCGTAACCCGCTTAAATTGGGATTTTAGCATGCTTCTAAAATTTAATTGCCCTTTACATGTAATTCCTTCCATGTGATGAGCACAAACACAAGCATAAAAATTTGACTATCTTGAAAAGTCCCTATCTTCCTGCCCGGGAAAATTAAAGAATTTGCTGACTTTACCTTCCATCCGTATGTCCTTCACTTGCTTGTTTGTGTGGTTATAGCTCGCGAGAACGCAAAGGAGTGAATGTCCCCTTAACGCTTTACTTATCATGGTCTTACTGCACAGGCGCTCGTGGGCTTGGTAGTCTGCTATATCGATCGATTTTCTGCTCGATCTGTCGATCCCGTCGCCCACGACCGCCTGTGTCTTACTGATATCAAGAGTTCACCAAAATTCATCGTAAAACAAACTCATGATTCTTTGAAGTACTGATTTTCGTTGATATGATTTGTATTTCAAGAAATCAAATTATGATACATTCTTTGCGCGAGATTCCATTTTGATGTTTGAAATCCAAAAGATATTGAACGCCTTGTCATCGCGCATCTTTCATGATACACTACTTTGAGTTCGAAGATCTCTCGCCCGAAGGTGAAGTAGTAGTAGTAGTAGTTGCTTCAGTGAAAGATCCATGACAAAATGCAAAAACTGTCCCTCAACTAATTTTCACGAGTCTCGTAGCATACCTACAAAACCGTCACTAGAGGGCGCACAGTAACGCCCTTGGTTCAAATCAGCTAAACTATCATTTGCTCAAATTTTAATGTTTTTTATTCTCTTCTTTCTTTGCAAGAACATGAAAATGTTAGATAACTACTTTTCTGATGATCGTTTATCTATTTTTAATTGTTTATTAATTATTTTTATTACTCTCTTTGTCAGCTTATATATATTATATTATATATATATATATATATATATATATATATATATATATATATATATATATATAAAACACAAGTAACACAAAATTAATAACACAAAATTACTTAAAGTACAAAGTAATGATATTTATTACTTAAGATTCAAGCATCCTGCAATCATCAGACTGATGATGATGTTGTTAGATGATGATTGGTTATGATGTCTGCCTGATGATTGCAGGATGCATGAAACTTAAGTAACAGATACCATTACTTTGTACTTGAAGTAATTTCGTGTTGTTATTTACAACGCTCTGCTTTAGCATCGAGCACTGTAATTTCCCACGGGGACATCTGTATACGTCGATATATATATATATATATATATAATGATCCGGTCGTCTTACTGGACATTATGAGTTCTGATAATGTACCGACAGCAGGGAAAACTTTTTGCGATTTACCAATATTTTCCCCCAAAATAGGTCAGCTTTCAGCGTACGAAAATTCACTGTTAACTTTGGTGGCATTTTGTTGCCCCACAGAGTACGATGTAAAGATGACATAGTTTTCCTGGCATATTCTGTGGTACACCTGAGAACATCCGTTATACAACTCCTTCCGATATTGAGATTTTCCCATGTCGCGATTGCCGACTATAACTACACGTCATCATCATATAGAGGAAGCGATAAGACGCTCTTTGTGAAGATGAAATTCCAAACACAGAGTGATTTTTTTATATATACTCAATGGAAAATATTCTCATGATTTTCAAAATCAGAAGCATTACAATCTATTTGTATTTGGCTTTTTCCTTCTGAAATCATATTAGATACCTCGGGCACTTGAAATCTGTCGGCATTCACAAGCCTACTTGTTACATTGTGATAAAGCATATACCCTTGGAAAAATAGACATCAGCCCAAGAAGATGCGTTCAGATAGTTTCAATATCCGAAACTATTTTAATGCACACAATGGAGTCAGTCTATTTTTGCCATTGGCAAAAAATAAAAACAAGATGCGGACGGAAAGTAAGTCCGACAGGATCTTAGCGTAAAGGTATTAAACCTGCCAGTTTTTAATGTTCAAACATGTCCATCTAAAGCACTTATCGCGTTATAAGTATCAGAGGTTGTAAAATTGGGGGAAATCAGTTTTAGACTTATAGTCTGATTTGGACTAGAGGAAAAATTTAAATCGTTGAACCCAGGAGTAAATTTGCAAAAGGCAAAATGATGGACAGTAAAATAAGATCGTGAGAGTACTCAAGATATACCTACTTTGTAAACGCATTTAGCAAGGGACAACTTTTGAAAAAAAGATCTTCTGTTAGGGTTTTTTACTCCCAGGAAAAGAGATGTGGTCATAGAAACTAGATCTCAAGTCCCAGTTTTTCATTTCCTGATCTGTACGTTTCTTATAAATAGACGTACACAGCGAAGTCATAGACGAGAAAAGAAATTCGAGCTCGTTCTTGATCCTGGAGGCCAATTCTGGGTTCGACAGATAAAGCACGTAAGATTACAGAAACCAAAGAAAAGTTATAGGTTATACAGGAATTTTATAACAGAAATGCCTCGAAAGATGAAAAGATGTATGAGTTTAATGAGATGTATGAGTTTAATAACTTGTGTCACAAACAAACGGAACTTTTTGCCATGAAAACTATTGCACATGCGTTGAAAGTATTTATCAGATCACCATCTCAAACAAGTTGCTCTGGTTAAAAGTCGATTTTTTTTACCCACCATACATTTCGATATCATGCAGTTTGCCTTCTTAGCACAGACAAAAGCGAGAATTACTTGTGCATGACATGAGTAATATAAATGGATTCACATCAAACTGTCAACAACGATATTTAAGAACATAAAAATAACATGATACAGCTGAAATAGTGGAAGGGGAGAATTGGTCTTTTTGTGACATTAGTTTGTATATGATAATTTTAATCTTTGTAAATTAATGATATGTACCCGAGCGCACGAGCATGTACCGACAAAGCGACAAAGTGTTAATTCGATGTCTTGCAAATAAATACCCTTGGCATAGTGCTCTAAATAGTCTTGTTCGACCTTCTGCGACTACGGCAACAGTTCAGTTGTATTTAGGCTATAACGTTCGGGATTATTTCATTATGTTCTTCATTTCGGGATGATTAAAACAATGTAAATACGCAAAAGTCATCGATGTCTATTTTGTTAGATCATGACTGTTTCATGCGATAATACCGTGTGCAGAGTGTTTGAACCAGAATTTATATTACCGTTGATGGCGCTTTGATCTTGCAAACTCTGATAACAACTGTCGACAGAAATTTGCAAAAATCAGAGGAGGTACAAATAGACATGTGCAAGAGGAAATAAAGACAGAGTATGAAACACTCCTCAATGCTATTCCAGATTCCTGGAAACAAATCATCACTTCTAACATCCGAAATGAAGAAAACTATGATATTTTAGACTTAGAGAATTATGGTCTGACAAAAAGTGATGTCAAAACCAAGTCACTTTATTGGAAATTAGTTGATAAGAAATGGCATGCAGTCAAAGGTCAAATTGGTCAAAATGGGCTGAGAATCTAAGTTTCACTGACAGTTACAAAGCTACTTTATTCAGTCGTCTTGATTCAACAGGAATTGTTAGTAATTCAGTAAATGATTTAAATTCGAAGATTTTCCATAGAGGCCTAGTCACAGGAAGCTTGGCCAAAACTTTCAATTTAAGTGATGGGAAATGCCATATTTGTGGCCAAGAAGAAACACTGGAACACATCTTATTTGAGTGTAAATATGTAAAAGAAATCTGGCAGAAATGTATTTCTTTCTTTGTCAGAAAACACAACTTTGATAAAAATACCTATATCAAAAGATTAGCAATTGCAGGAATCGAAAATAATAATAATTCAACATCTGACATTATTTACTGTATTACTTCCTTTGTAAAATACACAGTATGGAATATTCGAAATGCGGTTACTTTTGATGGGATTAAAGTTTCCCTTCAATCCTATGTAATGCAATTAAAATGTTATCTTTCCTCATGGATGAATACATTATATTTCACCTATACGATGATGAACAAAGCTGAGGAGTTTATCACAAAGTTTTCAAGCCTTGTAAGACTTGAAGGAGAAGAATGCATCCTGAATGCATTTATATTATGATCTTTGAAGTGAAATGACTGATTTTTTGTTTTTTTTCAGACAAATTTCATTGTAATTTTAACGGATTCACAGTTATGTACATTTGTTTTATTTGCGACCTTGTTGAAATAAATAAATTTATCTTTTTCAAAAAAAAAACAACTATCGACAGCGCTCCAAAATGTGAAATCAAATAACTATCGTTTCCATCATGATATATATCAAACTAAATGTCACATTAGCTACAAGTCTTCGACATCGAACCACATACATATCTCTTCACATGGATATGATAAAATGTTTAAAATACTTTTTATCCAACGTCCGGTCAAGATCGAGATGTAAAATCAGTGAAACACAAATAGAAGCTTGGATTTCAATCTGGTTTATGAAATGGATAGTCGACTCTACTGACGCTTGTCTTGTATACCTCACGGGCTTTATTCGGTCAAATATGGATAGAGGAAGTTAATCAGCGCACTTTTGAGGGATCCGCAAAACTTTGAAAAAGACTGTTAGGAAAACTGTCGGCCTTCTGGCTGAACAAGTATTAATAGTGTCTGCTGCTCCAATAGTCAATGAGTAGGTGTCGGTTAGTCTTGTGTTGAGATAAAACCAGCCATGGGTTGTCCTAACGAATGGACATTTGATAAAGGTTATGGCAGAGGTCCACATTAAAGTGATAAAGCGAATGCTTTCCTGCAGTGAACCTATAGAATTCTCTTTCGGTACGCCAGGTAGACTGGACCGGAACAGGCAAACTTATATACGAAAGTGCGCCCTCAGCAGTATTCACAACATACTTATATAATATTTAAAGCCCAATCACTCCGCTCATGAATATAGCCTATTGTTAAGGATTGGGGGATGCGGGTATTGTGGAGGCTACATCCATGCGAAAGATTAAACCATCTTAAGGGCGGGTGGGTGGGCAGCACATCTTTATCTCTTGCTTGTACCTTTACTGCTCTGTCGTCGTATACGCTATTATACCATTCCTGCAGCAGCCTGGCCCTTATCTGTGCGAGGAATGACACATGTCTTGTACTTCTTCTTTCTTTTATACTTCTCTCCATTTGATGAATATTCATGGAACTTAACACCTGGCGTAATTATATCGCTGTGTGATTGGGCTTTGAATAATATAATATTTAAAGCCCAATCACTCCGCTCATGAATATAGCCTATTGTTAAGGATTGGGGGATGCGGGTATTGTTCCGGCCGTCCATTTCACACATTAACCATATATATAATTATACATCCCCCTCACTACTTAACCCCATTCCTATAAACCCTTGCCTATAACTCTCCTCTTCCTCATCCAAACCCCCACTCATACATGCGTGCTACAACCATCAGTTATTCATTTAACCAGTTTTCCTATCAAAACAGGACATCAAGATAAACTATGCCAAATTGTTTTATCTTCTTTAATATTTATACAGCGGTTATTAATCGACACTTCACATATGCACATACTATGGCTCAAAGGCTATCATAAAACTCGTTCATAACTTTGCAAGGTGTCTAGATTTTCATTCACAGCTTCAACAAACTAGTGTGCTGGGTCCTGACTGACATATTTGACAATTGTGTATAATAATTGACCATCTCTTCCGACCGCCAACCAAGGTGACGCACCAGGCTTTTGATATCCGTATCTGCCATGGCTAATGTTACAGCGCATGCGCCTACAACTGTTAGGAGTATCCATGTCTAATTCTTTGAGGTAGTTTTAGGCGCTGATAAGAAACTTGTGATGCTACAGGGCGTTGTTCAATGTCTCCACTTGTGGTTGTCGGTCGGAAGAGATGCCCTCTGCTCAGATCCATACCTAAATCCTTTGCTAAACAAATATGTTCTACGGTGTTCACCGGACATAAAAACATGTCTTCACATCTTTTAATCGCAAACAAATTAGATGAGCCTCCCCTCAGTGTCTTTTCCCAAAAGTGTGATTAAACAAAAAACCGGAGTTGGCTGGAAAACTATATCTCTTGTGTTTCTACATTTCCCAAATCCCCAGCCCTATCACCCGAGAAGTAAATCACCTTGAAAAATGCTGGATCCCTTGCCAGAATGTATATGTGTTGGGGACTTTGCGACACCAATCTTCTGCATGATATGATGAAATAAAAATTTCATTAATGTTGTATAAAGAGTAGAGGGGCTTGTTTGGGTTACATGTGCTTTTACTGCCCCTCAGACAATTTTTTTTCCATGTATCTGACCACAATGTATGCTTCTACTGGGTTTTGTCTTGAAATAGAGCGTTCCTTGTATACAATGCGATAAAATGTTTTTAATTTGGATACCATATTATATTAGCGTAGCAGCTTTTTAAACGTTTTGGACACTGGCAGGGAGACACCGGAATGCCCCAAATACTGACACGTATCGTGTGAACATGGGTTTTTGTGTCCGTATCTTTAAATAAAAACCGTACAATGCCTTCTGAGTTCGCCATTGTTAAATCTATTGGGACAGGTAGTGAAGCTAGAAATTTCTCGAGCTGCTGAACAAGCCAATCTTTTTGTCTCTCGTATGCGGATTTCTCTCCCAACAGTTGATGCATACGTTGATGGATATCTTCAAATGTTGGTGGTAATTTTCTCTGAGTGGGTTCTGCTTCTCTCATCCGGTTTCACGAGTTTTGTGTTACACATTCGACAGTGGTGCATTCACTGTCATAGGAACAACCACAGATCCAAATGAGAGTGCCTAGGGGGAAAAGACAGGAGTTTCTGCAATCGCTCCGCGAGGTGGATTTTTTTTTTGGTCATGTCTGTTATGAAAATGTGTTTGTCTTGTGTTTGTGTGTGCGTGTCATTGGGTTTAAATTGCACCTACTCTGGCGTCTTTGTCATGTTCTTTTAAGCAGCAGGGTCCAATATAGTGCTTCGGGTTCCTGGCTACGATATGCTCCTGTTGCCAAGTATTTTCTCACATGTCACCTATCACTTCAACATCGTCGCGACCTTATGCTAAGGGTCGCCCATCTGAAAGAGCTAGAGTCCGTATGGATACGTAACCTGATATGATACTCTAGAAGCCAACACAACATGCCTGCTAAATCACATTGTTTCATATCTTTGTTTTTGGAAATGACCTAGTAACCGTATTTGCTGTAAAACAGAGCATCACAATGGATGTTACGGGGATTAGAATACTTTTCTCGAGAGCAATAAAATATCCAGCGTCAATACATAATTTGGCTAGTATGGAAGCAGCAATCTCTGCCAATTCTTGACGACTAAACAGCGGGCTTGCTAGTTTTTTAATGTCGCAGTTGGCCACCATGTCGGTCATCGATATATTGTATACATGGGACGCCAAGGGATCTAGCATAGCTGGTGATACAAAACCCATTTGTGATACACGTATGCTGAAAAGTTTCCAACTATAAGGCAAAGTATTACACACGTACCACACCCAGCCCAATGAAACCCCAGAAAGCCCCTGTCGCGTTTAGACATTTTCACGTGGTCGTAACCACTTTTATCATCACACTTGACTTGTAAATCCCCCTTATCAAGATATCGCCAGACTTCCACAAAGTGATCCAACTTAAAATTTACGTTCCTAATCCAAAGATTCATATAACGCATATCAATAATGCACAATCTAGGCTTCTTTGGTTCAATTGTGATGGACATCACTAATTTTGGAGGGGGTCAATACCCACTTTTCCCCATACAGAAATCGCCCCGGATTCTAATTTACTTTCCGGTGTGGAGGATATAAAACTCTCCAAACTGTTGACAAGAGGGGTGATTTTTGAAGACCGTAATAGTATTGGCGGGACTTATGGTCGTACACAAAATCTTTAAACTCTCCCTAGAAATGCCTTATAGGCCTATACGGAGAAATACTGACAATGGTAATCCATTCTATGATTAATTTTTGTTGTCAAGTGGGTCTGTGACAATTTTCCAAAAATCAAGATGGTTGTGAATTTCCCACTATAAAGGTCTTAGGATTTATAAAAGCTGGATGTGCAGGGGAGGCCATTATCGTCCCTTGAGCCATCGTGGATACACTCGCATAAGGGCAGGACCATGTCTGGGGGTGCCCTCTAAGGACATCCAAGATAAAGTTTGCAGGCCTTGATGTCTGTATTGACTTGGTGTTCAAAGTCCCAATGATGGGTAATACGCTGAAGAGAAATGTACATTCCTGAAGAGGGCACCCCCAGACAGGACCTGCAAGGCAGGCAGCCATAACGGCAAAGGGCTTTGATGATCGCCCTCCCCGTCTAGGAGTAGTGTCGCAACATAACAGGAACACATTACATATATGTATGCAAATAATATCTCTTGAATTCATTTTATCATATTCGTATATACATAGGCTTCAACTATATTGCCATCTGGACAACTTCGGGTGCGCCATGTTGGTTACTCTGTCCACCAATATTCTGAGTGCATTGAGTAGCTGTGGTCTGGAATTCCACGATGCGTTGTTGGCCATTTCGATCACTTTTTACAGAGCCTCCTCTTTAATCCGATGCATTGCCAGCCGACTTCTCGAGCATGTCAAACTTCTTATGTAACTCTGCCAATTGTTTTTGCATCTGTAATGCAATGAAACACCGTATTACTACCTCTAGTGTAGCCAATCCGTTTTCTGTAATTAACAGTGTCGCTTACACAATCACCTGCTCACCACGACCCCTCATCCTCCCACGCACCCGCACTCATATACGATACCCGTACTCGCATATGACCACGGGCCGCGCAGGTGAAGAGCAGAAAACGAGCGAACAAGTGACAGTGTCCCTCACACATCACATCGTCACACATTTCATTGTGTATACAAAATATTGCATACTCCCACCAGAACAACACACGTAACAACTGAAATTGCATATGCATAATTCTCATAAGCCCCCGCATGGGCAACTGTGTAGCAACTCAACTCAAATCGCGTGTATATGATACTCGTACGCTCCACATGGGCAACATAATGTAACGCCTCGACGCCCTTATACATACTACTAATATTCCCCCTCATGGGCAACACAACATAACGCCTTGACTCGCGCATACGTAGTTCTCATAAGCCCCACATGGGCAACACAACGCCTTGACTCGCGTATACGTAATTCTCATGAGCCCCACATGGGCAACACAACGTAACGCCTTGACTCGCGTAAACGTAATTTTAATAAGCCCCACATGGGCAACACAACGTAACGCCTTGACTCTCGTATACGTAATTCTCATAAGCCCCGCATGGGCAACAATGTAACGCCTTGACTCGCGTATACGTAATTCTCATAAGCCCCGCATTGGCAACAACGTAACGCCTTGACTCGCGTATACGTAATTCTCACAAGCCCCACATGGGCAACAACGTAACGCCTTGACTCGCCTTGACTCGCGTATACGTAATTCTCATAAGCCCCGCATGGGCAACAACGTAACGCCTTGACTCGCGTATACGTAATTCTCACAAGCCCCGTATGGGCAACAACGTAACGCCTTGACTCGCGTATACGTAATTCTCATAAGCCCCACACATGGGCAACACAACGTAACGCCTTGACTCGCGTATACGTAATTCTCATAAGCCCCACATGGGCAACACAACGTAACGCCTTGACTCGCGTATACGTAATTCTCATAAGCCCCGATGGGCAACACAACGTAACGCCTTGACTCGCGTATACGTAATTCTCATAAGCCCCGCATGGGCAACAACGTAACGCCTTGACTCGCGTATACGTAATTCTCATAAGCCCCGCATGGGCAACACAACGTAACGCCTTGACTCGCGTATACGTAATTCTCGTAAGCCCCGATGGGCAACACAACGTAACGCCTGGACTCGCGTATACGTAATTCTCATAAGCCCCACATGGGCAACAACGTAACGCCTTGACTCGCGTATACGTAATTCTCATAAGCCCCGTATGGGCAACACAACATAACGCCTTGACTCTCGTATATATAATACTCTGTATCCCGTGTGGGTAACAACGTAATGCCTTGTTAAATACGTGAATCTGTACACAAATACTTGGTGCTGAATACAAGGAGGCCCTATCTAAGAACTTCTTGTCACTGTTAACGTTGTGCTAAATACTCCTCTAAAACCCCTAGGGAGGGCTACATGAAATACGGGACAGTAGCACGGACGGAAGCGAAACATGAAACAAAGTGATGAAAAACAAATTCGTTTGCCTCGAAAAATAAAACAAGCGACAGCAGCATACCATGTGTATCTCATATTTCCCCAGAATAAGCTTCAGTGTTGCACACTTACAACGAATTCAAACGCCCTGCATCACACGTAACTTGCAAAGTATCAACACGAGAAATGGAAACGGTGAAACTATCGATTTGGTAGACTGAACCACGGCCCTCCACAAAACTGAACGTGCACACACAGTACAAAATATCAAACTACCAAATTACTAGCTAGCAAAGGTGAAAAATACATTCAGAATAAAGTGATGAGCTACATACGCAGTGGGCTTGAATTCGTACTTTTCCATTGAAAACGGAAATGTGTTACGTACACAAGGGGAATGGCACAAACGAATCTGCTCAACATACCTCATTGTGCCCCATTGTTTTTGGTGTAGACTGGGCGTTGGTCGCGGCACTGCTGGTTCCCGCCACTCCTTCAGTCGGTTGTTGAGCAACGCTGGCGAGTACTGGGCGAGTGACTGCGATGGGCTGGCCATTCTAGGCGATGAGCTTCCACGAAATTTCGAAGTCATTGTAGTATCATTCGTCGCAGAAACCGTCTGAGCAACAGCGTGGGGATGAGCCACTGAAGTTGTTTCAGTGGAGATGGTAGCGGTAGTGGGTGTAGAGGTGGAAGCCATTGTGAAACTGCCAAGACTGCGTTGCACAGGGCCCGGTCTGTGCGAGGAATGACACATGTCTTGGTACTTCTTCTTTCTTTTATACTTCTCTCCATTTGATGAATATTCATGGAACTTAACACCTGGCGTAATTATATCGCTGTGTGATTGGGCTTTGAATATTCTGTATAGTGTGAATGAAATTATAGACATTAGCTTTGCGATGTCCCCGTCTATCAGCACGTTAGCAACTGGGCCAGTTGTATGGTTGTAGGGCCTCTAAAGACTGACCTTGAGGGGTGGGGGCTAATGTTTTTAAACTCTTGATGTAAGAAAAATACTGCCCCGTTCAACAGGGAGTTTGCAGTCTTTCTCTCTTGCCTTATCAAACCACTCTGCAACATGAGGAAGAAAAAAACAACAGTTACCAAGTAATTTAAAACTAAATACGGTAAAGTGTGGTTTAGAATTGTGTTGTACTTTTTGCTTGAATAGTTGTTGAATTGACAAATACTGGAGCTGGTAACGGAGGTGACGAAAAGAAAATACAGGGAATGTATGTTAAGTGCAATACGAGGCCAAGACTCCAGGGATTATTTTACGGTATATAACAAAATTTATCATTTAATGTCTTGTCCTTAAGTTCCATGTATGTTTGATGGTTCTGCTTATGTCGCACAAAAGTTTTTATTAAAAGATATTTCACGATCAGTGTAAACATGGACACAATAGTTGTTACGTCCATGGTGTGAACTGATCAATACCAGAAAAGGAGGTCCAAGATATAACGATGTTGTGAACTGACCAGATTTACTGTAACAACTCGTAACAGAAAACGTTATTAGTCAATATATCGATTCCCGTTCTACTTACTGTAACTTATTGTGTATATGTAAATATAAAGCCACGTCGAGCATCCCCGAACTCAAATAGAATGAGTTACAGTATAGCATGTTAATGCCAACACAGAAGAGGTACCGTACACGCCTATGCGGTTATAGATGCTTCAAACATCACAGTACAGTACATATCAACTTACATTAGCGAGTAATCATTGGCTCCCCGACTTGTGAACACCAAACGAGGTTGTCAGAGTATCAAGAAACGTAAAACCACACCGAGGGCAGTGCAGGAACTATATCAAAAGGTATGTTGGCTTGGCATTGTACGCAGTGTCTCTCAGCTACACTTACGTGCGTATATGAGTGACTTGACTGGGCAGAGGATAGAGGTTATTGAAGTTTGGACCACGTAAACTTAGTATCAGGACGCTGGCACCCACGATGTCGTGAAAACCAAACCATCTTTGACAAATCGATGAAGGGCCGTAAAGTGCTATTTGACAAGTCGCTGTTGCGAATTACAATTAGGTCGTCCATATACTGTGCTATTTTACCTGTAGCTAGCTGTTTCTGTTTTGATGAAATCATACATTTCACTGATGTAATTGCATTAGATCCCATCTATAGTTGCATCGTAGATGCTAGTCGTTTTGCAAGAGTAAACAAGAACACAGAGTAAACAAGAGTAAACAAGAGTAAACAAGAACACTTTACGGTTTCCCTCTGTAGCCGATTACTATCATCGGAATTGAACACCAATTCTTTTGTCAGTGGCAACATCGTGTTCTTGTGGACCTTTGTTGTTCATCATTGTTTTGCATGACAGAAAGGAAAGTGCTAACCGTATTCAACTGTAAATGGCACGACTCTTTGAAAAAACAAACTGAACGCAAACTATTGTTCAGGGTATAGGTAAATATCAAGTCCTCTCATCGCGGTACAATAGTTCAATGGGTTTACCATGTTCTGCCATTCTCTGCCCCTTTTATCTTATGGAATTCTATGTTGATCGATTGTGTATCTCTTCAATTGTAAGCATTCCTCTGAAAAAATGAAAAGTAGACTGGCATAAAAGTCGGTGACCTCTCAATATTTATGCCGTATTCTGTATTTATTTATGGAGATTATTTCATATTGAAGCTGGGTTTTGTCCCACTTACCGCGACTTTCACCCGTGAAAGAAAGCTAACGGAACAATCATTTTTAATATTTTGGAACTGAACTTTCGTTTCGTTTTTTTCAACGAAAGGGAATGGATGTTTGTTTGTTTGTTTGTTTGTTTGTTTATTGTTTTGTATAACAATTGCTATGTAATCGTCCTCGATTCCGTCAGTTTTTTGTCATTGTAATAAGGGACAATTAGTTTCAGCGCTCATTTTGATTTTTTTACTTTCGCGAAATGTTAATATTTAAAGACAATTGCAGGCCTGGTTGTTGGTTTCATCAAACACTGATTCTCGAAAGACTTGGATTTTCAACACTAGAATGTATCCATCCAACTGTACGCCGTAGTATTTAGCCTCGAAATGATAGTAAACTGTTACTTTCCTGATTTGTACAGGAAATTCCTGCCTTTGTAAACGTATGAAGAGAGTTTTTATTTGTTGAAAGTGGATTCAATACAGCTACAGGGAAGAAGGGTGTTACCCTACAGGTATTATAAACACGTTCAGGATACCAATTAACAATTAAGTTACTTAAACTTCTTAAAATGCATAGGTGACCGTGTATTTGCCATTCTCTACTCTTTCAACAAAGTTCAACTGGGATAGTTTGCCTGAGTGGACGCCCCGCCGGAAGAGTTTAAACATTAAATCAATTTTTCCTAAGGTTTTGTCAGTCAATTGACAGTAAAACCTAAGGTTGTGTTAGGCAATATCCGATTTTTCTTCAACCATCTCCCAGAACGATGTAACTAAAATGGCATGCATGCAAAGAATGATGTGTACAAACAAAACACCACATTGGAGGTAGTTCTCTTTATCTTGATTTGACTGCCTGGTACACCACAAGAGGATTAGAAGGGGCAGTTGCACCAATACCTTTCTTCGCCACACGAAAAGTTGACACACAATCGCAAGAACATTGACATCGGGAGTGATGCAAGCCCTTTATAAGTATTAAATTTCACGGTGATATGCTCAGAACAAACAACTCGTGTGGTTGTCATAGCTGACTGTGGCTTATCAAACTTTGTTCAGTGTGTAGTCGTGACTTCTAAAAAAGGCGGGGAGATCGTATAGTGGAAAGTAGCAGTAATACCCAGGACTCGAAAAATTTACAGAAATGTAACGATGCGTGTCAAATTTGCTTTGACATGTTCGTCATCTTGAATCTGATATCACGACACTATAGTGAAGTAACTCTCTGAAGACAGTGCCATAGGTGACATAATACTTCTTGCAACAAACTTGAGGTATTTTTATCGTTGGAATGCTTGTACCAGAACCTTAAAAGATAGCATGCTTAACAACAGTCGTTGTGTGGGAGCTTAGAAATGACACTGTACAAGGTAGTTAACATGGAGAAGTGCCTACTTAAATTTAAAAACACCTATCCTGTGACCCTAGGGATGGAAAATTTCCTTTTAATGCTGACCTACACGAAGAATGTACACGACTTACAGTTTTGTTGTAATGAATTTGTGGTTCACACTATGTGTATTTGTAAGGGAACGAGCACAATTAACGGCAGGGGGGCTGGAAGAGAAAATATGTGGTGCATATATGATTTACAGCCCCCCCCTTACACCAGCAAACAATTTAGTGGCCCCCAATCACCGGCAACAAAATTTTTGTGGCCCCCCTCCCCAAAAAAGAAAGATTACATAGGTACAAAGTTGTACACATATATATAATCCTTATAACTTTTAATATATGCTTTAGTGAAAACAACATTCTTGCATTCTTGAAATAAATAATAAACAAATAAATATATAAATAATAAACAAACAAAATAACAAATGTTCAAGCTTTACTACTTGTAACACCTACAGCTACTTTTCAGTATTGTGTTGTGCTATTTTAATCTCAAAGAATGATGAAATTACCAAATACCTTATAAACAATCTATAAGTTCATTCAGTGTTGTTATAGTTGAAGCATTGATTTATACATGAATTATTTTTAATGATGACAGTGTTCACTGCACATCTCCAAGTTAGTCTAACAAGCTCAAGTCAATTTTCAAAAATAATATTGCTCATTTTACACATAACAACTGCATTGTGAGGTTTAAGACTTGGTATTTCATCATGCTACAAGAAGTTTAACAAGGAACTCCAGCTTGAACAAGGAACAAAAATGCAGAAAAATATTCTCTGTCTGTCATGGTGTAGAAAATTTTGGTGGCCCACCCTTTACCTTCCCTGGAATTTTCATGGCCCACCCCAAGAACACTCATTTTTTTTCGTGCCCCCCCCCTTTCTCTTCCGCCCCCCTGCCGTTAATTGTGCTCGGTCCCTAAGAAGTAAAGGCAATGAATACCAAACCGATGTCGTTTGAAACAAACACAGTGAAGATTCCAGTGCAGGGTACTCGTTTACGTGACGGCATACTTTCAACTCTACAATTACTTGACTGAAACCGTTAGACGTTCGATGAATCGTTCAGTGATGCAATTTAAGTAATCCGGAGACAAAATGGCAAAGACCTAATGAACATACGAACAGCTAACACAGAGGCCGACAAAGAAGAACCGATGGAACGATCGTCGCCTATATGGGTACTCAAACTTTATTTGAAAGTGGGCTAATTCGCTTCTGAAATCAGGGGTAGTAGTCCGTATCATGCCGCTCCGTAATTTATATCCTAGAGGTCACCGCGGGTCAACCGCGAGAAGCATGTACGGCTTGCCTCCCTCAGTGTTGTGTAAAGTAAACGATTATAAAATACTATTGGAGTGACGCACCCGGTTAGACGACTGACCGAGTGCTAGCTGTGGCCGAGGACTCTCACCGTACCGTGCAGTCATTCTAGGGGGTTAAGTATGACATCATTAAAGGCATCCTTGAAGTCGTGCCATGGTATCCGCTGATATACCTGCCCTTCCTTCCGTATCAGCTTGTCCCGAGCAGGTCACATGCGATGTTTGTTTCCTTTTCTTCTAGAGATAAACTAATTTGAATACAGTGACTACTGACTGTACATCGATGGTAGACCACCCAAGAAATCATTGACTGTTGAATCAGAAACCCGAATATTGATGGCAGTGACGTTGCTGCTGCTGCTGCTGATGCTGCTGCTGCTGCTGATGATGATGATGAAGATTATGATGATGACGACAACTCCAACGAAACGACAGATAATTTGCAAAACGTGCCAAAGCTATAATACACAGTCCAAATGTAAACGAATATTAACATTTAAAAGATCAATTATTTTATTCGTGGTTGTTTTTCTTTGTTCAGTGCAATATTTGAGAAACTACACTAGTGGACACAAAATTTGTTGGGGCGATTTAACATAGGCTGTGCTTCTCCTATATCTCCAAGAGAGGTTGGAGCCTACATTTGTGTATGTGGATTATCACTATACAGCTGCAGCATACATGTTTTCTGTAGATTTTACGACATTTAGCAGCAATTTGTCGGGAAATCGGTTGACTGTTGCTTCTAGTAAAGCCAGTTTCTTTATCACCACTCTTCTAAGGTCTTTACACGGATTTCATATTGAAATGAGACAACGCCAAACAAGCAAAGCCTCGAACCTGGCTATAACGAGCGAGTTTATATCTAGACCGCACACAAGTACACCATGTACGTGTAATACGGAAAAAGACGGCAGTCCTTCGGGTACAGGCCTTTGAGAAAAATTAACATAGGGAGTGTCTTCAAGTGATCAGACGTCCGTAAGATTTAGTTTTACATCGTCATCATCGCTTACTATGTCAGTCAAGGGGGAGTTATCTCTACCGCTGTCTCATTCGATCCCTCACTCCCATATTTGTAGGCATAAGTGGAATACTTGCAATATTTCAGACGTCATTACCCGCCGGTTTTACTGCAGTTGACAGTCAACCCTCGTGACAAATCGGATCAAAGTAAACATTGCACCCCTATCTCAGCTCCCCACATTTCTGCGGGTCACCGAGTTTTAATCTGTGTCGCATCAAATTACTAACAAAGTAAGTCTATACTTGCCATGAGATATTTTTTGCAGACTTCGTAGCGGGTGTACGCCTATTTAATATGTTGGTCGATTGCTGTTGCATTCCTGGTGTCGTATGTAAGCTTATGCCTATAGCTGCTTGGAAGCCAGAACTCTGCACAATTGGTATACTGTTTGTATACTTCGTATCAGTCGTATCGTATGCACGATGGAAATTGGGTTTCTGGTTCTTTGGTACATACAAAATTCCATAGAAAAGTTTTAGGCGCTATTGGACAAACACGAGTTTTATTTAATTTTATGCTGGACTGTTTTGTTGACATGAAGAATTAGTGATAGGAGATGCGCTTGTATAGATGTTAAAACGTAAGATATCTGGGACAGAAGGATTTAATTCCTAATTACAAATACAGCTTACATAACAGAAATAATGAAATAACCTGAATAACTTTGTAGGTAACACCCTACCAAGATTAGAAATGTAATATAGCAAAATTCTGCCAAGATTAGAAATGTAATAAAGCAAAATTAGCTTACGAAGAGTCACTGGCAGAGGACAAGAATAGTGCGAATACTAGCCGTGAAGCTTTTAGTGGACAGAACAGACAGGACAGCATTAAAGTTGTCCTCAAAAGTGAGTATGACTGGGTTAGGCCCAGCACCAACAACAGAGCCTAAAGCGTAATAGGCGAGCTATTTCTTCTCATGGAATCACTGATTATTCAGGCACACTAGTCTGTTTATTAAAACTGCATTCTCCATTTCTTGAGAGGGAAAGATTCAGCAAGGATTTTTTTTCTGAAAACAAAACAAAAACCGCGGTGTTGTTTTATTTTCATTGATTATTTCACAAAGTCACCTTGAAAACCTCGGAATGCATAGCGTTCTCCATTCAGTCCCACACAAAATAAAGGCCAATCGATAGTCGCTACGACACCAATATACGCTAACCAGCTGATCTTGAAGAGTCCTGGGCCGTTCTTTATGATTTGCCTTCCTATTAATGGCACAAAAAATATTACGTGTCAACACAGCTGATCAGGAAAGTAGGTACTCCACATAAATATGGAAATGCACAACGTCTTAACTAGTGGTAGTACGTGTCAGAATTCTTGTATTAAAATCTGATCTTTTTTCATTTATGCATAGTTTACAAAATCCGCTGAAGGATGTTTATTGCTCGGTGCATATACAAGTTTAGAGTACTGTCACGATGTACAAACTCTCACAGCAAACCGTCAAAACAGCCACAACCGAAAGTCGCCATTACGTAAACGCACGCCCACGCAAGCGTGCACACACGGACATACATACATACATACATACATACATACATACATACATACATACATACATATCGACCAATGTAAAGGTCCAATGGCCGTAATTTTTTACGTAAGCTTTTTTACCATCAATTTTTTTTTTATATTCGAGATAGGGTCGTTTGTGCTGTTAAGTCTAACATGCCTTGTGTTCAATATCTCAACACTGAGCTGTATCGCTGAATATGTGTAAATGTTAATGTTAACAACTTAATTGTCCGGATAAGAATTACGACCCTTTTCAGAATTAGAGCGCGAAGCCACTGCAGTGAACTGCAATAAAACTGCTCACACTAATTAGTTTCAGCTGTAGCCAGCTGGCAAAGTCGACAACATTGTATGTCCCATGCAGACAGTTTGTCTGGGGAAGTTGAAATAAAAAGATTTGTACATGGACCAGTGCATGGTAATGTTACATTGTATCTTAATCTTGAACACAGGGTGCCAATCGTAAACTCTCATTTACAACTCGAGCCTCAGACAGAGCTAGTTTCGCCTTTGTACATGCAGACTTTTTGGTCTTTATCATGTAGCTTGTTCAACACCAAAGTGGCCACGGCTACAGCAGAAACTAATTAGTGTAAGCAGTTTTTGCAGTTCACTGCAGTGGCTTCGCGCTCTAATTCTGAAAAGGGTTGTAATATGTCAACAATAACATATCATATTGCACACAATGCGTTGAGTATGCAACCTGTAAGGTAAATAATTTGTATTTCGTACAAGAAAAACAAAATGTACTCATTCTATGGAACAAATGTATCATCAATTTACATTTATTACCCCCATCACAATGTTTGAGGATCCAAATTACAGGCCAATCACTTATGACACAGTTTGAACTTATCCATGCAATCACCCTTCATGATGATCATCTATATCATGCACGACTCCAACTGGTGTAACTAAGTTATCGGCAAGCTGGTGGCTGTTCAGGAAGAAATTCCAAGGCCTTTATCAACGAAAAATTGTAACTAAAATAGATGATTATAATTTGGTGATCTGAGCCATGTCTTACGTATAAAGTATCTATTCGAACTTACATTAACTTGCAAGACACTACCAACTGAATCAATAGCAGTTTACAGCCACAAACAGAGCTGCACGCGTCCATGGTGCTGTCAGCCGCCCGGTCAGCCGTGACGAAATGTCTACGAATAATGTGTATAATTATTTTCATTTACTTTTAAGCTAAGCTGTTTTTCGAACTGTCTTTTAGCGCTTGGAAGATTTATCATTGACGACATCGCGTCACCTATTGATGGTTGTTGGCCATTATTGTCATTTGCCTTGTGAATACGACAATAGCAGTCACAAAGGGAGCCTGTTACGTATATTTTATACTTACTTAGGGGGTCTTATTAAATTGTAATCATTTTGATTTCCAAAGGTTCGCTAGCTCAGCCCGCCGTCAATACGCTCCGACTTTATCAAGACGTATTTACAATATCTGGCCTTACACGAAACTCACTCTCAGCTCACAAGTACGACTGCTTGCCGCCACTCACCTCACCTAATGCTTCGTGCCGAGATTTGCTGAGAACGGTCCGCAAAATGCGATACAAATTTGTTCCGATAATGAACTAGAGTGCGAAAGACGACACGCGAGGTGCGTCGACTCGTACTGCAGAGCTGACTGTGTATCTATCGTGTATGCCGGGCTGCTGTGCGGCAGTACATACCGCGGTAAAAGGTTACAGCTAAGCCGTCTCGCCCGACATCAAGCCCAGAGATTCACTCGATATCAGCGAAGGGAGAAAGTAAGTCCAGTTTTCTCTATGTGGGAGTTTGATTCCGATATATTTTTCTCGGTGTATTTATTGTGTCGAATGAAAACAACGGCACGTGTGAGATGCAGTGATGTGGTAGGTACGGTTAATAGCCCACGCACAAAAATATTACTGCGGGCGCGCCGTGCTAGCCTGCAAACATTTTACATGTAGATGACACATATCTTGACAGCGACCTGTTTCGTCGGCGACCGTCCTTCCCCTCCTCTTGTTTGCGTTGTTATAGATTTGGTTTCGCGTTGTAAATAATGTTACGGGAAACTGACGCATTGCTACGTTATCCGCGTTTTACTGTTGATTGCCCGGGTTCGCGGGTAAACTGTTGTGTGATGCTGACGGCGATGCGAACATCGGCACGGTCGCGGTCGAACTACATGTTCGCTGATACACCAGTTGTTGTGTAAAGAAGATTGTAGAGTAATAGAAGGTGACTGGTCCACGGATAGTTATTTTTAGGTACGAACAATTACGGAATTATAAAACAAGTGCCAGTCTCGCTAATTGCTATTTCCCAGCAGAAACGTTTCTGTCAATGCGCACCGTTAAACCAACTTAACTGTGAACCGCAGCCTGATCGTATATTTGACAAGAACGCCGCAGGGAAGAACCCGACGGTAATATCGATTTTATTTATGCGCCTTCGGCTGATAGAGTCGTGTTGCGGAGACAATAGCGCTATGCACGGTTGGCGGCAGTGCCCTCTCTGCTCACAATACAACTCCAGAAGTAGAGGACAATAACAGGGAGACCTGCTTTAGAGGACAAAATTCCATGACGCGAATCGACCTAGGACACTTTGTCCATATTGTACTCACGTACACATACAAAATCTATGGTTGCTGTTCTGGCTTCTATAATTTATATTTCTGTGAAATATATATATATATATATATATATATATATATATATATATATATATATATATATATATATATATATATATATGCTTCTATAATTTATATTTCTGTGAATCATCTGTCTGATGATTGCAGGATGCATGAAACTTAAGTAATGGATTTCATTACTTTGCACTTGAAGTAATTTGTGTTATTATATAAAAATATATATAATATACATATATATATAAATATATATATATAATATATATATATATATATATATATATATATATATATATATATATATATATATATATATATATAAAATTACCACCACAATAACATAACATATATGTTTGCCAAACAAAGTCAATATAGGAGCACAACTTCTAAACGTCTACATCAAATAAGCAACTTGATATTTATAGTTGCACTTCATGAGTGAAATGAAATGTAGTTTCACTGCAGCACTTAAGACCAGGCCTACAGGGGCACGGCCAAAGGTATCAAGACACAGTCAGTTATTTAATTGAAGGTGTTGAATGGAAGGTAAAGGAATTGTTGAATTGAAGGTTAAAGAAAGTCCTATGAGATTCAAGTCAAAGGAACGTAGTATCAGAACAACAGACACATATGGGAGTGTTATATGCATGTACTCATAACAATGTTTTGATTGTTTCATTGTTTTGTTATGGTTAGTTTGCTGGTGAGTAATGACATGTTACATAATAGACATCATATACTCACTGGGTGGAGTAACAATTCTGTTTTGTTATTTTAAAAAGATAAATGGTGTAATTTAATTTGATATGTTTTATTTTTGCCCTGTGTCCAAAGAATCCTGGTACCCAATCTATTGCTGATTTGATGCTGCCCACTGTTTTCCCAAATGTGTTAGGGGAAAAGCAATGGCAATATATCTCGAAAAACTGCGTGGATCACCACAGCTCAGGTACCCAGTGGGCAAACATCACTAGGCCATAAGAGCTGTAAATAGCCTGGATGAAAGGAACAACCCACTTGTAATTGCACAGCAACATAATACTATGTCAACAAATATGTCTGCTGAACACCTCTGTGAGCTAAAATACCCTGTAAATTAACAGTGACACTGACGTGGAACTCTGTGGCCATAAACAACAATGTGGCATAGAAACTGACACAGAATTGCCATCTGTACATAAGGTAAAGAATGTCCAAGTTACAACTACGAGGTGGTCTTAGGGCGAAAGAGCTTGACATGGATCATATAATATTGTTTACGTATCACATAATGCAAAAAAACCCAAAATGTTGCTGGAACAAAATAGGACAACTTTTGCGATACTACAATATAGCTTGTTTAGCTCATCTTTTAATAGCTTTGTGAGCAACACTGTTTCACTATGCTGATTGAGAAACGTATAGTATCTGGGTTAAACCATGGATTAAACGTAAAGCTAGTATCTCACCATAAGTGGAAAGAATTCTGTCTCAAACCACTTAACATGCTCTGCCATAAATTCTTCAGAAGCGCTGGTAGTTGGTAGCTTGACATCTGTGTACCGTAGGGTGCACATGTTATTGTTGTAATGGGGTCTAAGTAACTGCCTTGATGCTGACATTATGCATCTTCAAATACCATCAACTGAGATATTCTCAGGTTTCATCCAGTCAAGCAAATACCACTGTCCATTACTGGATTATTATAATCAGACTTCGTGGTAGACATATCACATTTGAAACCACAAGTTAGTTTCCTTTATTGAAAGAGTGATGCGGAGTCCTAGAATTTGGGGAAAGATTATTGGGTCATTTTAAACCGTGCATAGTCCACAAGTTTGTGGATGGACTGTGATTTAACGATTCTGCAGCCTGTGAATACTCGCAATATTAGTGTATAGAGTCACTGACCAAATATTGATTCTGTAGTTAATCTTCTACCTTGGTAATGGTCATGTGGTCACAAAGTGACCAATCAAATGCATAGCTGTAAACTGGTGTTGTCTTTTTAACTTTTTCTAAAACATCTTATTCTAATGCACTACAACGATCTGGGTATGATTGTGGAATTATACAGGGATATGGTGAAGTAAAGGAAAAAAAAGGGATGGTTTCTTGGCGCAACCTGTGGATATCAATATAAGTTGACCCTATTTCGGATGTAAGCTGTGAGGATTGTTATCTTTGTGATTGACACTCTTCTTTAACAAGACGCAAGATATTACGCGTAACTACACTGTGCCGTCACTATACTGGGCTGTGCATATGCTAAATCGTTGAATGTATGAACCCTGCTGGCTCAGTTTATAAGAATGCTGGTGACAAATATATAGTCTGGAACTTTGAATTCACTGATCTGTTTCAAGTTACAAGCTTATTCCAAAATGCTTTTATGTTTTATCGGTTTTGCACAATCTGCACATAACTGAAAAGTTGGATAGTAATGTGTTTCGTCAAAATAAAATGCTATGAAATATTGTTACAAAAAACTCAAGCCACTCTAAAGTTTAGTGATATGTTTGCCTTCTTTTTCCTGTTAGATCTTGGAAACCCCCTCATGTTTTACACGTTTGTTGTACACCTGTAAACTCACTGATGCAAGCCACTGATGACAAAATGAAGGAGATTGAGGAATCAGCGGACACCGATCCGGTCATTCCAGCCACGGAGAGGGGCAGCGGATCTCTACAGCGGGCAGCAAGGAGTGTGTCAAGTACAGAGTCCCTCCAGTCGCCGATCAGATCTCAGGCACCTGGCCTCGCCACAACCGTGCCACAGAACATTGTGCAGGAAGATCTTCACTCAGAAACTCATACGCCGTCAACACGACCTCTGAAGGAGAAACACAGGAAGTATCATCTTCGGTGCTGCACGTTACCAGTGTGTCTGGTACTATTACAGGTTCTTCTAGGTGCTACCATTGCTGTCTTTGGATTTGTTATGCTCAATATTTCACCTTCTTTAAAGATTAGAGATACACCGTATTGGTCAGGAATTCTGGTAAGTAGTCATGGTGACGTCTCACTCCTTCCCCAGCTATGCTATGATATCACCATGTTGATTGGTTAGTGTGCTAACCTTTGACCCTTATTTTAATATTAATGAATTCTTCAATCTGTAGGGTGTTGAAGCAAGTCCATTATTGGCCATGTTTAACCCCTTTAGCGCCAAATATACTCTTGTCAAGTTTTTTTCAGATTTTTGCCAAAATTTTGATAAAAACTGTAGCCAATGATATGTGATGTCCATTTGGTCCAAAATTATCCAAAACATGACAGGAAAATCCATAAAAATTGGTAAAATGTTGCACTAAAATTTTTGTGGGAAAAATTACAGCTCTCAAAGGGTTAAGCAAATTCTGACATTTGCATCTGTAACAGTAAATGTACCCTGGATTAGCTTTCATGAGTCTGTATGACACTAAATACACTGAAAGATATGCCAGTGGTAGGTATCATCTTACAGGATAGAAAAAGTACTTGACTTCCATCAAGATGACGATTTACAAGTACAAAGACATGGAAAGCTGATGACTACACAAAATCTGGTCGTGTATATTAATTCCAAACAAGCTAAGGGAAATCTTTTCCGTTCTCGACCAGACTGTATTGTAAACTACGCGGACTTCTTGCTTCTTGCAATAACTTACTGCAGTAACTGTAACAGGGTGAGAACAGAATTAACATGTGTGCCACTCTATATTCAGTCGATGGATCACAGGAAATTTATATCTCATTGGTATGCAGGGAAGCTGAACACTCTTTCCACATCAGCTTTTCATAGGCCGATGGGCAATCACTCGTAAATTGTTCTCCTTACGTGTAAAAACATAGCAGAAATCCATTGATTTCCCCTGATGGATGAATCCTAGCTCTGCCTCCATGGAATGCAAAATAAAAAGGAAGAAAAAACAGAAAAAAAAATTAAGCCTTAAAATTTCTGTCAATAAATGTTAGTATCTCCATTCCAGATTCGTAAACTATTTTATCACAATTACCGATTTCCATGGTGATTGAATGATATATGAGGAACTCTGCCACAGAGAAAACAAGCGCCAAGGAGAGATGCAGTAGCATTTAAATTTGTTATGATGTTACATAGATATCTGTTATTAGGAGGAATGTGTTATTATGTTGTGATTGGATTCTGTATGACAGCCTGAGGGAATTTTATCTTGTATCTGCATCATTCGTTTTTCTCCTGAAGTGCCGCCTCTCTCAAAGGTGTCATAAATCTGGTCTGCTCCATCGCTATTAATATCTACCAGAGAAAGAGAATTACATGAGAAATTACGTTAATCCCCTTCCTTTCAATGAGTTCTGATTAAAATTTGAAATGATCAAGTAAACCTGCAATACGCCATAATTTAGTATTTGGTCAGTTGTTTTTATTTAAGGATTGATTTGCATTATTGTTTCAATTTTTATGAGGTAACAGTACATCGCTAATGTACAATGTGTGCCCATTTGGTGTGTGTTTAATTTCCATTTTTTGTCAATACCCTATGTGCTCGTAAATATTTAACAATTAGAGACAGCTGACGTATAAAGTGGAATACAAATTGGCTTCATACAGAATAGAAAATAATAGCATTGTGCGGTAAATGGCATAATTTTCCACTCAGAATTTCTCCCAGACCACTTAATGTCGCGACATGTCATTAGCACTCACATTTTGTACCTCAGAAAAATAGCTGACAGTGTTTGCAGTGGCCTGCCTGCCAAAATCAGAATATAATTTGTCAAGTCTGTTATTACTGCATTGGATGTGTTGAAAGCTATCCATGGAGACACACAGACAGCTTGGTGTAACCGCGGCAATGGCCGCAATCACAGGGTTGATTTACTGGTGATAGTCACAGTGGATATTGCAGACTGATATATCCTGCATTGGATTCTTCAACATTATCTCTTCTGTACAAGGATTGATTGAGTGATTGATTGATTGATTGATTGATCGATTGATTAGTGTGAAATAGTAGAGATATATGCACATCTTTCATGAAAGTCATACCACAGACTCCTTGACCCACAGCACTCATGGTAAATACCTTGGCAAAACTGGCTGTGTAATGTAATTTATATTGAATTTACAAAACTATCACTCTAACTGAAACTGGAAAATAAATTGTAAAATTGTCAATGGCGCATTTTATACTAAGAGTGAACTTTATGAGTTGACTAAACCATTTTATAATTCTTGAACTGATATCATGGTAATAATGCAAGGATCTACATACTATTATAGTTGATTTGCAGCTGTCACAGAACAGGATTTTATCATGACCCTGACAGATAAATTCATTTACTTACTACAAATACTGCACATTCGATCAGTGGAATTGGTAGACTAGCTCCGTGTGAGTTGCACATCATAAATTATTACTATGAAATCACACACAGTCACTGTCTGTGATGCGGATGTTTCCAGGGCGAAATTTGAGATTTCCCCAGTTTGAAACTCAGGGAAAACTCTTCTTATCTTTTGGTGCTGAAGGTATATCAATTATGCTTCAAATCCAAGTCATATTTCATCAAGCTCTCAAATATCTGCCAGGAAATCAGTTCCCCACTCGCCTTTATTGAATTTCTTGTTATCAGTTTTTACAGGCATTGAGTCAGGGCTATATGCTCAAACTTCTTGATTAAATTGGATGTAGAAATGAACCCTCTTCAGCAACATCCTTTCACAGTTCACTTGTGACAAATCTATTTAGTTCTCTTTCAACTGATGATTCACCGCCACGCTACAATTCAGGATGATGGAATAATTACAACATTACTGAATGGTATTGACAATGAAAGTTGAAATGAAAACTAGAACAGAGCATACTGGATTTTTGTTTACACTCAGAGTGTCTCTCTTTTATACATCAAGTGTTCAAAAATGTGTCATGTATTATTATTATTATTGTCTTCTTGTCTCCTGCTGCTGTGATGGCCATTTGTCACAAATCTGTATCTACAATCATGAATGGCAAATTTGTGCAGATTTACTTGAGGGACGTTTGATTCCCATAGGCAATCCAACATCTCCATATACCGGTAGGTTGCATAGCTTTTAAATATCCACTTGTAGAAATTCTCGCTGAAATAGATACGGGTCAGGTAAAGTACAGGGACAGTGTTATAAGGACACATTTTTTGCAACAAGTCCACTGCAATTATCCATCAAGTGCAATGTTAATGTACTTTCCAGCATGCTATCTTGTCAGAATTGTGGAAGACAAGGAAGCCTAAAAAAAACTGACACAAAATGTATGATCATTGTATGATCTATAATTTATTAAGGTCACATCTTCTCAAGATAAAAGATGAAGTTTCGCATGCTTCATGATTGTTGACATATTCAGCGATAAGAAATACTGAAGAGAGAAATACAACATACTGTTTTCTATAGCCATTATAATCGATAAAATTAGCCCGATGAGAACATGCTAAAGTTCTCACCAATGCAATGTCATAAACAATATTTATCTTCTTTGATAGATGAAACAATATATCAAGCTACACTCCACAATGAACACAGCTGTGCCAATGTGCAAACAAAATTGCATTTCGCGATGAATTCGTAGTCACTATGTTAATATAGGCACGTTGATAATCGTTTATCTCATGTGCACAAATTACTTACTCAAGGAGATGCCGTTTCTTGGCCTCAATAAAATCTGTGCGTGATTGGAAATTAGCACCAAGGGGGCTGTGCTAGAGTCACTTTCTTTTGGTATTATTGAATGTGAACACAAGCTCAGAGCAAATCACAATGACTGTGGAGACAAGAGGGATTCTCTGACATTGTTTTTATTGTGCGGTGCCCTGCTTTGTCCGTGATATATTCATGTTTATAGGCTAATTTACAATATATAAAAATAGAAATAGCAGGGACTGTGTTGGCATGAATACATGTAACATATAACTGCACTGGTAGTTTTATTTCATTATGGTATAGAGGACTATAATCAGAGAAGCTCCAAGTTCAACAGCGGTCAGCCACAGATAATCCTCTTCCTATATGACCATTTCACAAAAATGTCTTGTCATTTTAATCATCCAGCTGTTACAGATTGATGATCAAAATTGGCAGACAATCACAATAGATCACAATACTGGGTAATCATTACATATATTTAGTTATCTTCTGCCAAAATTTGGGACCTTTGATCAAATCAGCAAAAAACATAAACAAATTAGCTTAAAGTGCAAGAGTACTATAAACAAAACCTTAAATCTGTCACAACAAATTACAATCTAATGCAAAAATTTAGATCATAGAAGTATATGTACAGTAATGACTGTTAGTAGTGTGTACTGCACATGTATATTATATAATATTAAAATATCAGTTCTGTTCGATGTTCATTTACAAAGCGATAAACCATTTCTATATCTTACGTAAGATGTATACATGATTTGTTTCATATAATTATAAACATCTTCCTGGTGGGGTTTACTTTAAATATCAGCTGGGATATATAGTTAAATGTCAAGATGTTAACGGCATCACTTTTTGAATGTTCCCAAAGGTCACTTACAAGTAAACAAAGTAAACAAACGAAATGCTTTCCACTCTATAACTACAATGCAATGTTGAGGCCATCAATATTTGTATAGGACTCTGAGGAACAATGATAATTTTGGTAGCTGAAGACATTAATAATATATTGATCAATCTTGTAATGTTATCGTATGGTTGTTCCATTGAAATCCTTGTCCCTTCTTGTTCAAGCACCAGCAAACATGTAAGGGTCACAAAGGATATGACTTACTGTACCTCCTCTAAGGTACTGTGCATTTTGCCTGACAGTGTAATGATACATGTGACAGCTGTTGACATGGTGACCCAGTGTAAACAAAGAAAGGGGCCATTACTCACCCCTCCCCCTCCATGTAATGGTTGAGCTAGGGTGATCAAAATAGGGTTTTATGGCAGAGGAGTGGCTTTGATGGATAACAATTGTTGTACAATGTTGGACAATAGCCCTTTCTACAGGACTACTTTTCAGTGGAAACTTCTTACACTTTCTAAATAAACCTTCTTTTCATAAATATTTACCAATTTACATGCATAGTGGAATAAAAATCGTGCTTCCAAATTTAAGATTTTCCTATTGCTGGTAAAATCCTGGGCATGGTTATTTATATGATAAATCGGTATGATTTTGCCCAATATTGCCTGGTCCTGGTGTCATATCAGCATTCGCGTCATCTCTGCTATGTCAGACACTCAACTTAGTCTTTTCTCTGATGTGGCACATATGACATGAATGCTGACATGACACAAGAACAGATGATTCTGTGTAATAACATCTAAGTTTAAAGCATTGATAGAAGATTTGAATTTGGGGAAAAAGTTCCCTGATCCACCGACGCTGAAGGCTTACATGTAAACCTTTATATGCCTGCTGTTCTGTCTATTTCATCTCAGGTATCAGTCTCTTCATGTCTTACAATTGCACAGTTATACATGCCAGATGGCTTAGACGAAAATTTGCGCTCGATGGAGCTGATCAGTTAGAGTTCATCACAATACCGGGGTGTGTACAAATGCTAAAAGCATCCCGACCTATTAGAGCAAAGTTGGTTGTCACAACAGGTAATGTGCCAGCAATGTACAGCATATTTGTTGTCCATACCACTCGGTTAAATAAGAGAATGTGCCAATCAAATGATGGAGACTACAATGGTGATAAATTCTTGGAAGTCAGTCTGGTTATTTCTGTTTTGAAACAGTTTGATAACGCTTGGCATGTACCCTGTCGCTGCATAACTTTCGGATCCCAAGGGAGTGCACACCAGTCTACCGTGTAAGGTCTTGGGGAGAAAGTCATGAAGTTATTGATTTTAGTGAGTGGTGATAAAAATCATGCTGTCAGCCTTTGCCATAAAAATATTTGAATTGTGGCATGCAAGGCTGTTCCAGGCTATTGATGTTTTACAATCATTTGTGGATGTTGAATAGATGGACTACCCAAACCCTCCACTGTAAATACAACATTAATCATTTCATGCTTGATGAAAATAAATCCAGAAGTTTCTTCAATTATTTGCAAAGCAGTATTGCTTTTTATGATAATTATGCTTTTCTGATTTAACCTGCAGAAGTTATTACATATCAGTTTCTGTGGCAACTACTCCCATACACTCTTAAAAATTCAACAGTAGATGTTGTTTTGAGCTGAATAATATGAATGATGCCTATTTAGATCCTTTAGAAAAATAAATTTTACATTTTAATGCCATTGCTGGAACAGCTGGTACTTTCAAAATGTACTTGAATAATATTTCTGTCTTTGTGAAATCTCTATTATGCATATGCAATTGCCCTCTTAAAGAGGGTTTACTTATGCAATTAAACTTTTCATTTTTCAGAGTGTAAATGTACAAATGAAACAAAACTCAATCCACTATTTATGATTGATCGGTGGAGGTAATCTAGTGATCTGAGACGAATTAAGGACAGGATATTAGAAATTATTTATTCATATGAAACATCTAAGGTTTAAATACAGTTTTCAGTAGCCATGCAGACAGTTGTAACATCTGTTTTATTCAGCATGTCTGTTATTTTCTTTAGTGTCATCTTACTGCACTCAGTTGTGCAGGTATACGTGTAGGAGGTAAGTATTGTGTGGGATGAATTTGTATAATGTAAATTCAGCTGTAAATCTTGATAAAATCGGATTTTTTATTCAGTGTCACCACCACACATTATTGGTACCATGTTGTTCCGCCAAAAGTACATTGAAATGTAAGGAATTAGGCTGTTGTGTTGAGGGCCATTTACACATGAAATCTTACTTGACCGCCACAAGGTGACCACCATAAAGAGATGACCGCTGTCACTCCTTGTCTGTGCCGCTGTGTAAGGATGACCACTACGACAGATTTGACTGTATATTTGATTCAATGTTATTGTTTCTAAATGAATTCTTGTCCCAACTTCAATTCATTTTATACCAGCATTATTTTGAATAACATCGGATATCACACATGTAGAGGCTGTATTGATAAGTTGAACACCAGCCCTTTCAGTATGATTAATAGAGTAGCACAAGAAAATGTATTTCAAAAGGCAGAACAAAAATACTGGAAAATACATCTTATTCAGAAGTTACATGCAAGTGGAGTGTATAATGTCTTTGATGTACCAATTAGATATGTAATGTTGCTTGAACTCTCAAAAGTGTGATACGGATGTTATGTAGTACATATCCATGATATATGTTATTTGCCCGTCCAGTTTTGCTGTAATTTAATCAATAGTTTAATGAACCTGTTCAGCCCATTCCCTGTATCAATGCACAATGACCTTTGATAAATTAGTTTGGTTCAAATTATGGTGGTGCAAGGGTAAAGACTTGTGTCGGACTTATCAATCACTCAGTAATCATTTACAATTTCTTTGTCACAAAAAATGAACTTGTCACAGTACTAACTCAAATGGAATGACAATAACAGGGCCAGCATGGTTGGAATTTATGAATGGCACTTTGGTAGAGATTATCATTTCATGAATATACTGGTATAAGTTTTCAGAATAGAGGGAGTTCTGGTCTTTACTTCAAATGTATGCCAACTGTCATATTTTTTAATTAAAATGTCATGAACCAGTGCATGATTGGCAAAAGGTTATATCATGGTATGTGGAACAGCAGTGAAAATATCTCTGGAAGATTTGCTAAGTGGGAAATACTTTTGAGTAGTGTGGTTGGTTACAATGGATATTGCATCAAGGTGTGGAAGGTTAGTTCTTTTAGGCCACCATTCAAACTGAAAACAAAATCTGACTTTGACAATTAAACGGTGATGCTGATTTGCTGAATTCACATGTTAAACTTTAAGTAATAAGTAAGAAAACAACCAAACCCAATATTAAGGAAAAATCATTCATAATACTTTAAGATTGAGAGGATCATCAAAAGTATTGTTTCAACAGTTTGACTGTATAGAATTAATTATAGGTAGAATACGCCTTGGGGACAGATATTTGGACTCTCAAACTTTTACAATTTATCATCTTTTCTGATCAACCTCTTGTGGGGGTTCATTTTAAAGCTCTTGGTGTAAAAAAAACTTGTCACTGTGTTAGCTTTTCAAACTAGAAAATTTAAGTTTTCTCCATAGAGTTAACACAGGGGTGGCGGCCATTTTGAATTTAAAGTGTAAATCTTTGGTAATTTGTTTCTCTGTCACCAAATTTTGGATGGTAACCCCAGATTTTTTTTCTTGATA